>NW_026853726.1:0-105337 GCF_026571515.1 Ruditapes philippinarum | reverse complement strand
ACGAATGTAAAATAAATAATGCATAAAAAATATGTTATATGTTATTTATTGGCATTGATGTGTAGGAAACAATAGAAATATCTCTTATAATTATCAACACTTAAGGCAATAGAATATTAAGCAATTTTTGTATCATTTTTTTAGATAAGAAATATTCATTTCTTATCTAAAAATACTGAAAGAGAGAAATTTGGTCTCACAAATGACATTTTCAGTACAAATACTTTTCATTAGTTACTATTCATTAAGTAGATTACTAATTAAACGAGTATAATGCATTACGATTTATTATTGTCTCTATTGTTAACCAAGATGTGATGTACACAAAGAAAATAATAGACTGGAAAGTAATAATTATGTACCGTTTCATTCAGCTCCTGTGAAATAAAAACAGTTAACAACATAGCGAAAAACAAAACTTGAAATATCAAACAGAAATCCGTTTTCTTTGCTGATATATCATAAGCGCTAACATGTAAAATAAATGCTTAACTTTTTTAATTCTCGTGAAAAAAGAACAAACATATCGTTTATTTGAGATAGGATTTCTTTTACAATTTAATCATTAAATTTCTAGACTGTTTGGCTCGTGGTATTGATATAAGAATATTGAAAGTAGCAAAAGATTAAAGCAGTCATATATTCTGATAGCGAGGTGAATCGATTCGTGATCGTAAATATTTTCCTTCGCAAGAAATATCAAATAGGATCCCAGAAGATTCAATTATCTAAGTTTAATGGTAGATTGAAACATTGCATAGTTGTCTTTTTAAAACTTTCTGTAATTGCTTTTACATATTATCAGAATTAGTCAAATTAAACAGATATACGAGCAGTGAATATTTAAAAATGCTGTAGAAGATATTTCATTTTATTATAGTATTTATTTAATTGAGATTGCAAACCCGAATTAAAACAATGTGAAAGATGCTTATTATTTGTATTGCGGTTTGAATTAATATGGTCGTTGCAAATTACATTACGCGTTAACAAATCTGTATTGTACAGAAATGGCGCTGGAAATGCTAATATTTTTAGAACATTGAACTTTAGACAGAATGTTAACAATGCTCCGTCCGACTGTCAATTAGCAAGCACTTGTGTGGACAAAACTGGGTTAAACAGTATCGGCTGTCAATTAGCAAGCAAGTGTTTGTACATTTCTGGGTTAACATAATAACCTTATCCATTATCTATTATAAGTTTTTTTGTCAATTTACAAATGAAAACAATCAATTATAGTGTTGAACTTTAATCGATGTAACCCTACATATGCAATAAAGTAGAATAATTAAAGCAACTCTTTAAATAACAGTTAGATGTAAATATATCATTTCGTAACTTATTGCTGTATAATGATTGCTTAAATGAAGGTGATTTGTGACACAAAGATTCATGATACCTACTTGGGAATTAGGGTTAAATGCTAAATGTAAATTAATTGGGATATTAAATTAAAAGTTGATAATACTTTGTTTTTACAATTTAACACCATTTCAAAAAAGGTTGATTTGATGTATTTAAGTATAAAAAACACTGTTCTAGTATGTTTTCGATTGTGAAAATGCTTTTAAATATACAATGTATAAACATGGTATGAGAAACGAACCACAGATAAACACATGTATAAACATTTTAGATATACCTCACATTCTGCTTCATTACGTGTCTAATAACGGAACTTTGTCCAGAAGCTACAAAATAATATTATCCCTAATTGCCCATTAGCGCCAAATAAAATAGATTCTTTGGAACTAATGCCGTAGAAAGTACACGTCATTATGAGAATATAAGCTGATCGTCACAGTTCTTTTTTTAAGAATAAAAAAGTCCTCATTTCCTTGTGTAAGTTGAAACAATGAAAAGACAAAATGTTATTATTGTTTTTAATGATCGAGTAGTCGGAATACGGTATTATGTATAGTATTATATACGCATGTAAGTACATAAAAGCATATTAACGAGACGTAAAAAGTGTTGTTTGTTTTCTATTCAAAGGACATTTGTGCTTGAACATATTTTCTTGCCATGAACATTTTTGCATTGTTGTTTTTTTATACAAAGGAACCGGAAATATTCATTGGAGATAAGTGTAACAGATGAAGGTTTGGACCAATAATGGATCATTCGCTTCATTACGAACAAAAACACGAAAAAATACAATTTGTATTTTATTATTTGTACATATCATTTTTATCCTTTGCATGTCTTTCTGTTTTAAGTCCCCGAGTTTCTAAATGCAAGAATTTCATTTTTGTAGACTTTAGTGAAGCTCAGGTAAAAAGAGGGAAAAAAAGAAACAGACACGAAGAAAAGAAAATTTAAAACACATCCATTTCTATAATCAAAGTAATTTTCTTTCTTAGACTAGTCACTTACGTAGCCTAAACGTTCATATCGCGAAATCAATTTAGAAAATTTAAGGCATAATCATTATGGTGCCCTACAGCGGCCTCACAGTTTTCTTGTTAAAATGCATTATACATGTATTGCTCAGTTATTTACTCTATTAAATGTGTCTTTCTTCTGAGAAGTGACAAGATTTTCCTTTAAATTCAATTGGATAAGTATTGCACTATAAACATTATTTTTTTCCAAGATATCTGTATTTATTCACTTTCTTTGCACCCTATTGATGTACATATTTCACGGTCGCATGAATGTTTAAATAGAAGAGTGAAAACCTTGGAAAATAGAAAAAAAATATTTTCAAATATTTACAATTAAATATTAAATTCAAATTTAAAAGAAAGTGAGTTGAAAAGTTGTACATTTATATACGGGCTTAAGGGCTTATATATAAAGTATATCTTTATCTTTGGAATACTTTGCGTATTTCTCCAAATAAACAAAATGAACAGTACAATACCCTTCAGGTCTTATTATAATGCATTTCTCAATTATTTAGTCATAATGATACCAACATACTTTTATTTGCATCTTTTAAGCTTCTGTAAAATTGACAGTTCTTTTAGTGCTATTCACAAAAAGTAAATGTGTTAGTTTCTAATACTTGACATATGGGGACAAGCATTTATACCTATGTAACATAACCTTCAAAATGTATTTCAGAAGAGTCAAGTTGGAACCATATTTATAATGTATATAAGGACCAATCAGATTTTTACACTTCTATATTTTTCTTCTTTCCCTTGTATTATCACTTATTTTATTCTCATTAATAGCTGATTTACCAGTTATTGAAATCAAAAAGTGTACTAGCAAAACTAGATGATTGTCAAACAATTACAGTCGACGCAATATTATCAATGAAAACATCATTGTTTGAAAAAGTCTAAAAATGGGAACGAAACTGCTTTTTATTATCACACGAAAAAGCCATTATAAATGCTCATAAATTATTTTGTGTTTATTTGTTTTATATTGTATTTCCTTTCCCCTTTTTACACTGAATTCGCTGAATTTGAATTTATAACCAAATCCAAACGGGACACTTTTTAACAAAATGAATATATCATTTAGATTATTTCCGTTAAATTGTTTTTGAAGACAAATTCAGATACAATTATTACATTTAATTTTATTCAGCACATTTATGTCAAAGTTATCTATGTCAAAATTGTTGGAATATTGTTCTCTCCCTAAAAACTTGATAATTTATTGTGTTCACCTCAGTAATGGTGGAAGTAACGATCATTTACAGCGTCTTTAACACCAAGAAAAAGGTAAATAATTTTAGTATTAATTATTAAAGTTTCTCAAGTTTGAAAAAACAGAATGATGCTCAGTGTTTATCTTTATAATCTTAAAATACAACGCAATTTAACATGAAGTGCATAAAATTACTGATGTATTAAATAGTTGATACTTTCATAATTAAAAAATTTTCTTGAAGAACTTACTTTATATCAAACACACCACATTTCTTAATGGGAATAAAGAAATGTTGAAATTTTAAAATACCCCATATAAGCATCTACGAACCATCCTTGTAACTTTAGTTATGGTAATGTAAATATTGTTACACGGGATATCCCTGGAGATCAGTGAATAGCTTGAATACGTTATGTAAATGTTGGTCTTAAGTAACGTTTTATTTTCAAATCTAAAACTACCAATATTTTTAAACGATTTAATGATATACAAATTAATGTAGAATAGTAATATTTTGCCTGACTGTCGCCTTCAATTTCTTTGCGGTGTTAATTAATTTCATTTGTTTAGAAATTATGGTACGACTTTGGCTATCCTCGGGTGTTAAAATATTCAAAGCAACATCAAGGGTCAAAGCTAACCCACCTGCTGGAACTAAAAGATACATATACCGCAGGTTTAGTCGCATAATACGTTCATGAATGCTGCAATTCTGATGCATCAGTCATTAAAGGCAAACCCTAAGCCTCAATGGTAATCAAATTGACATTGTAAATTTGTTTAACTGAATATTTACCACGCATATTTCGGGAAAGTGACATTCGTTAAATCCTTGATATATAACAAGATACACTTGCGTGTCTTGTAGAAACTGACAGAATGTTGACATTAACGTTTGGAGTGTTTGAAGTTGATAAATTAGCTTATTGTTTTTGTTGAAGTCCCTCGTAATGATGTAAAAAGGGTAACACCAATCGTGAGAAGTGTTAACACTAAAATAAAATCAATAATATAATTTCTGGTCATTTACTGAAACACATTTCGTGTATTTTGTGAGGACTGTGTTTACTGAATGCTGCCTTTTCTTCTTGATAAATAGACGAATTTATAAGTTTGGATTATGAAATATTTCCGTTATTTTTTCTCAATATTGCACAAATGATTGCATTCAGTTTCAAGAATTGATTACACAACTAAATATCATTAGATAGAGGCCATAGGGAGAAATGCCGTTGTGAGGATTCAAGAAGTTATCAGGATTTGTAAATTAATGTTTGTCATACTGCAAAATAATTCATTGATTTGTAAAACCAGCTAATCTATTGAGATCTAAACAAAACAAAACAAGAATAGTAACAATTTAAATGATATATTTATACATAACCTTATGTTGCAACTGATATGGCAGTTTTGACAGCCCTTTATCCATCCCATGGAAGGTGAGCAAAGCTGCAATCCTTCATAGTAGAATTTTATTAGTGATTCAAATTTATCATACATATACACCATGTGTTCTATGAATCATTGTATTTAATATGTTTCACAGACGGTGCCCTCCTTATTTTCTGTGATTGGATGAATTAAATCAAATTAAAAACGTGAAATATTATACATATAAGACAACATTGTGATAGAGCCAGTTTGCTGTATGTATTTTTACAATATATATTTTTAAATGACATAACGCGTTTTAAGATCGCTTCATGAAATCATCTTAGGCTGGATAATTATGTGTTTTTATATCTGTAAACAATCGGTGTGTGTTAGAATTAATAGTTAATTAATAAATCAAATATTGCAAACCTGAAGTACAGATGAATTTCAAATGATAATAATTTGATCCTAACATATTAGAAAATTTTATCAAATACCGAAAAGAAGCAATTTCAAACATTTTATACTTATTTCGATTTTGATTCTTGATTAAATACTGTGCGGATGTTTAAAATGTAAAAAGCCCTTCGGAATCATAACATCAATTTCCAATTTACGTTTAGACAAATCTTGTTTATATTTTTGGACGAATGTCTTTAACACATTCATTACTTAAGAAAACTTTATATATCTTGAATGTCTTTGCCTGTAAACAACTGACAATTATTACGGCTGTCAATGCAATTCACCAGTACTGAAAACAAAACATTTACTACATAAAAATGCCAAATTAGAGTTCCTAGCAATATATTAAAAATGGATATATCGAAGGTTTTGTGTTTTGTTTAATAATAACATTTCTACAGCTACCTAGCAGACATAGCAGTCAATTCACGGTGTTCTAATAGGTATGAAGCATCTAAAACAACAGTCATATCGTACTCATACCCATTAATAGGTACCTTTTAAATTTACAGTGTTTCGCTTATGCACATTATAATTAAAGCGTTTCGTTTACTTTCTACAAGTAGAAACACGTGTATAAGATAAATGCAACTAATATATTGTAAAGATAATATTATTATATATTAAAACAACAAAATTGAGGGTAACTTAAGAATCCTGAATCTGTCCGGTATGCATGGACAAATGACATGCTGTCTAGATAAATAATTCTTGTAAAACATAGTAATGTGAAAGTTTTGACATTTAATGTCTGTAATCAAAGGCTTAAGGCATAATCTTCTTATAATTAAGAAATAGTTGTACGGGCAGATAGAATAAACGATGTATTTCCAAGAAAACATTCTCTTGTGAAATTGCGACAACACACAATTCGCTGAAAAGAGAAAATGCATTTTAAAATTTAATGAAGCCTTTATAAACTGAAAAAAATTTTAGTCCGCTGCATTGCTTCAGAAAAAAAATTTTTGCACGTACCAAAATATCTTTCAGATTTTTTATCTTTTTAGTATAAATGTCAAGACGAAAACCTTGCCGTAAGTCTTCATTAGCGTTTTTATAACACTATATGATTATAGAATAATTATTAAAGCAAACATTAAAAGACAGATTAAGTTTTCACATATACATAACTGTATGTTATAGCAAGAAATTACAAAAGTATTTTATGACTAAATTAGCATTTAATTCCAAAGCTCTATTTTAAACTAAAAGAAAAATATTGATACAAAACACAGTTTTGATAAAGTTACAAATTATTTATTCATTTGTCAACAAATTCTTAATATATGAGAACAGTATACCTGTTATATAAATGTTTTATGTAGAATTCAAATACATGTAGAAACGTGTTTATGGAGATAATTTTCAACTCAAAGAAAGGTTAATACGTTTCAATGTTAAAAAGCTGGTGACTATATAGCAATCTATAAATCTAACTTTTTCCTTTAATTGGTATTATGTGTCAAACGTGCTCACCAATGTTTTTAGCCAAGTGTCTGTCAAAGTCACATGAAGTTCTTGACAAATTGGCTTGATGTGCCACTAAATATTATGTTGACTACCGGAGTAAGATGATAATTAAGTTGTAAGCCTTGTAAGAGACACAGATAACAAGTTTTCTAATGGATTTGTTGTAAGGTTTAAATTGGACATACTTGCTTATGATGTTTGTTTCATATTTTAATTAAGTATGGAATGACATGAGTGACAGTAATGTACAATAACATTGTAACCCATTTGCTACTAATTGAGAAAAGTTTTAGCACGTTCTTATTAAGAAAATAAATGCTTACATGAAGGTTTTTATGAAGAAAATGTCACTTTTATACTAATTTAAAAATAGAATATTTTACGAGACATTGAATAAATGGTAGATTTGTCAACCCATTATGTATTAAACACACTTGTCATACAGTTTAAATTGTTTTTGCAGTATTATACAAATAATTTTAGAATAAGAACAGGGCTAATATGAAATTTTATGCTTTGTTTTGATTTCACCTTTGAAAGTTTAGAGTTCTTTTAACATTGTTTGTCAAATATTTAACTAATCAAACAATAATTATGACACAGAATAATATTGTGAAGTCTGAACGTTAGGACAAGTTAAATAGTTACAGTAATCCTTCTTATTGTTTCAAGCTTAATTGTAATTGCGATAGTTACTACTATATAGATTATATTAACCTTTAAAGATTAATCAGTACTAAATATACAACCATTTGAATGGGACAAAACTGATACAATATCCTTGATATGGCTAACGGTATGTAGCTTAGATACATTTAAAGCTAATTAAATTAGGTCCTTTTCGATCTCTTTTAATTCTGTCATTTTCTTTTTTATTTGTTTTTTTCCAAACTTTTACTTTTATTTAATTGTTTTTTTTCCAAACTTTTACTTTCACCCCCTTTGTATATTTTCTATTTCGATTGGTTTCAATATTATATTTTCTAAATGGGCTATGTGTTATTTGAGTGATTTATAAGATTTCTTTCAGATATTCAGATATTTAAACAGAAGAGTTTTTTGTACAATCCTCCTGCTATTATCATTTAAAGGGCATTTTTCGGTTTTGGAATTGTAACCCATATTTATCTCTCTTTTTATTGAAACCATACGAAAGCTTTATTTTAATATAGCATATTACAACGGGTACCTTTTATATCATTCCCATTAATCAACACTGTTCCGTATGAAAAACAAAACGGATAGGTGTATTCACCTTTCCCATAATACACCTTTCCAAAAGTCCATCTCTTACACTCACCATTTTACAGCATAGAATGTAATGAACCACCTTGTTAGTGTCTACATCTTTAATAAATAACATTATAAGATAGCATTTCAAACACAATGAACTAATATCTTACACCATCTGGTGCATGTTTCTCATAATTATGTTTATGCACATTGAACTCTAGAAACCTTAAAGAACATGTCAAATGAATGAATGGCTAAGAATTGTTTCAATCATATAAATTTCACAATATCTGTTGTCGTAACTTCCAGGGTTTGTTCAAGTCACATGACTTGTTTTTTAAAAAAAAACTACTCGATGATTCTGTCGGCGCCTAAAATTCGTTTAACATATATAGATATATTTACGCTTCAACCCCAAAATATATAGAATTTATACAGAAATTTATGCTGGGACTTTCAAAATGTCATTTTATCGTGATTTAAGTACATATGATCATTTTAATATTTTTGCCATTTATTTGTCTGAGTATCCCTTTACGAAGCATTCGCTCTGAGTACACAATATGTAGAATTTAGAAGACTACAACTCATATGATTCTACACTGATTAAGATTCATTGAGGCCTAGTCTAGACTTTTCCCCACGCTGTGAAGAACATTGTGTTAAATAGCAATTATTATTGTCTCTTAAGAAAAGTTTTGTCATCAAACGAGCTGTTGTATCTAAATTAACTTTAAATGATTGATGTCGGAGCACGCTAATTCTATTATTTTGGCAAGTATTGTGAAATTTAAACATCCGATACAAATAACTGCAGTTTACTATCTATTTTTGCAGAGTAAAGATTGGCAATTCAAAATTGGTAATTCTAAAATATTTGTTTTGCTTACCAAGAATTGCATACAGTAATACCAAACGAAATATACTTTTAACAAGTACTTATTTTATGAAATTTTGAATATAATGAAAAAGAATGGTCCAGGTTAAAGAAACCATGAGCTTTAGCGCTCCAAAAACCGGTTTAAACTCCCCCATGGTGTTATTACTACTGACCGTTCCAAGGCGTTGTCTTTCACATGTTTCACATGTCTGTCTTGTGTATAGTTATCCCATTTTGTGCCCTACCACCCCACCTTTTCCTTTTTCCTTACGTTCTTACATCATTGTCCCTTTTATTCCCGTAACGGCCCCTTTTAAATTCTTATCATTTTATTTATTATATGCCCCTCTTTTTGTTTCCCTTATTGTGTGACTGCATTGTGTCGGAGCTACGTTCAGTGAACGTCGCCTAGCTGTATTTATCTTTATTCTATTGTTTTCTTTTTATAAATAATATCTTGCATTATTGTGTCAATATAATTGCGTTGTAATCTTTGTACTTTTCTCTGATATATTTGTCATTTTTGACACACCACTCAGACATATTGAAAACTTAATGACGTAATTGCAATTTATAGCTTAAATTGCCTTTGTTCGCAGCATCTAATGAAAGCAAAACTAAACAGCCATCGATAAAAAATATTCGGGGGCCAGTCTTTCAAATATATCTTTTACTTAATTAAAAAACAAACTTTTTCAGTAAGTAACACAAATTCTCAGATTTCAACTTTATTACAATTATCGCAATTATTAACGCCTATTTTTAATTCTGTTAAGAATTTATATTTAACATGAAAAATGTAGAGTTCTTTAGATTTGTTTATTTGTATTGCTTTAGAGAAGTTATTTTATTCAATAGAGCTGAATATACTATGTTTCTTAAGGATTTTCTAATATAATTGTGATTACCCAATAGAGAAGAATGTAGAAATTGCAATGTATATTCGACGCTCGCACTTTTTTAATCACTGAAATGTTACCGAACATTTCCGAAATCATTTAATCAAATTTAACATGGGGTATAAATTATACATGCGGAGTACTTTAATAAATTGAAAAAGAAAACAGTCATGACATTTTACTACACAAAACCCAAATTGGAAATAGTGCTTATTCAATAATTGAATTCAATTATTGAAAAGTTCCAAAGCACCAATTGTTTTCAACTTTCTCACTTTCTGCGAGCGAGAAATATGCCATGATTTTAATATACATTAGTTTTGATAAAACCTTTACAAAATATAAATTTTATACTTGTTTCAATGTTGTTATTTTAATCTAAGTTATCATTATTTGCTTACATCAGAACTTAATACTCCCTCAATGAAAAAGATGTATTTCTGTTATTCCAGGTAGAGTTTGTATTTCATGGATCATGTCTGCGACCAGTCTGTTTCACTTTAAAAATTAAGTTTAACCATGATGTCATAATTTACACCACCTGGTCTGTAACAGTTAGTACCGTAATGATATACATTCTAATAGTATGTTCCTTCATCTTTTACTGAAGCCTTTTGGTCAGAGCTCAATTATGTTAAATCCAACCTGTCTGAAAGAGTGCTAAATTGTGAAAATGCCTTTTTACATTTTATGTTACATTGATGCATATAATGCAGAGTAAAATGCTCATCAGTTACAATATAGAGATCTTAGTTCATCTGGAATGTCACAAATGCATTTAACGTATCTCAGAATAAAGCGAAAAACAATACATCAAAAAAATAGTAAAATGATACATTTTGAATAGGACAGAATAGATTTAGCACTTTTCGATCCTAATGGACGAACATTTACATGGCAATAAAGAATTTAATTATAAATCAAAACAAAAGAGATTAAGGTACACCGAGGATAACTTAGACGAGTTTCATGTCCGGACTGTAACTTTGTCATGCATGGAAGGATTTTAAAATAACTTGGCACAAAGGTCTTCCACATCAAGGCAATGTGTCGCGGCTAAGGCTCGTGTCGGTCTGTCCGTACATGTGTCCCCACTTACACAACAATCATGTCGAGACTGTAACTTTGCCATGCATTGAGGGATTTTGAAATAACTTGGCACAAATGTCTATCTCATAACAACATTCTGTCGCGCCCAGGAACCACGTCCATTCTTCAAAGGTCAAGGTCACACTTATTTTTTGAATGTTCACGCTATCATCATTAGAGATTACAGGTACATGCACAATTATACAAAGAAGTATATTAAGCAATTAGTTACTTTCATTCTCTTTTCTTTTCATAATTCCTGCATGCTTAAGAAACCTTTTCGGGGGCATTCGTCACTTGGGTGACAACTCTTGTTTTCGAAAGTAAAGAAGTGTCCGTAACATTTTGAATTTTTGGAAGACTATATTAAAGCGGCGACTTAAGAGGGAAAACGAAACATTTTCGAATACATACACAATTTCAGATGCAAGGTTACTCTGCCATGGAAAATCATTTTCATTTCTTTAAAATTTATTAATAAAAGTATGGTTATTATTTAACTGGATATCTCGATAATAAATTATATATATTAAAATGACTAACACTTATCTGAACGCACTTTTAATTATCTCTTAATGTATAATTTTGTTACATTTGTTTGTTGAAATGCCAGTCTACAGTTGTTTAAGGCCTGTCTAATGCATTTCCGACGTTTAAGCAACTAAATACATCACTATGTTTTTTGTGCATCTTTCGTTGTTTCCTAGCGAAGACATAAATTTGACATTCAATTTGTCTAATCGACAGGAAAACAATTTAATATGCAAATTTTCACTGAAATAAAATTTCGAAACAAGCTGCTAATTGTCATAAACTTTATCAAACGAAAATCGTAGTTATATGTTTTTCTGTTGTGTTTTTACATCATGACATTCTGTCGAATTTCCTTGTAGACCTTGTTTGTCATATTTTGCACTCTACATATCGATATCTTTATTTTCTTTTTAATTTGCAAGTATTGTTTTACTTTGGAATTCATTTTCTGTTTGCACTTAATAAGGATCCATAAAAACACAAGATTAACAGTTTGTAAACTGCAAATATCTTAAAAAGTCAAACACTACACTTTTTGTTTAGTTCAAAACATTTAAACTATATATACAACACTGTTGAAGTTATTATTATTTGTATGAAAAATGACAATAGGAAAATGTATGGCATATACGGTGGGCCTGCAAAGGTAAGAAGATTATTTGAATTCAATGGCATCAAGCTAAATCTTATCAAATACTTATTAATAAGTAAAACTTATCAACAGTAAAAGTGTATTGTTTCGTAATCTTTTGGCCGATTATCGTGAGAGTGGTAATATAACATGTCTGTGTTATTTAACACGTAAACATAATAGAATTTTCTCCGGGACAAAATAGATTTCTGATACAAGTAGCGTAGAATAGGTTTGACCAACAAACAAATTTTTCTCCTTTCTGTCATTTGACACGGTCATAACATATTCAGGTTTATTCCAGTTTTATATAATCTACATCATAGCATCATAACATTGTTAAATCAAGGTTTAAACCAATCCCATTTAAAAATAACAAGAAAACACGTAACAGGCATAACGTAAACAATTCTCAATAACTGATGGAGATAATATCGGACTGTTATGCTTGATATCATGTCAGCGAAATAGCAATAGAAGGGTATTCATGTGTAAGAAAGTACGGTTTTCGCTTGATAAATAGTTATCGCAACTCGATGTTGAAATTGCATTACAGAGAAAATAAAACATATATCACATTACTTTCAAGATAAGTAGGCACATTGAATGTCAAATTTATGTATTCCCAAGGAAAAAACAAAAGACTAATGATTGTATAATGTAGTATTTCAGTTGCTTAAATGCAGAAAACGCATTAGATATGTCCTTAATAACGAGAAAACGACATCTTAATAACCACAAGTAACGAAATGATACATTTACACTTTGTTAAAAATGCATTTAAAGTAATTGCGTTGTAATATATTCCAATTTACGAACAACAGCAAGACATTAACAACAAATAAATAAATTAGGCATATAACAAATAACAGTCTTTACAATGTTCACAAATATTAAAAATGATTTAATTTAGTAAGTAACACCTTGAATAAATGGCAAATATCTTCTAAAGGAGTGTTTATGTAACGAATTGGATAAAAATTACCTAAACTATGTAGATATAGCAATAAAGTTACATCATTCAACATAAAATGCATATTGTCGTTTTTCAAATATGCATAAATTCGAATGGATTTTACAATCGAATATATCTTAACACTTTACACATTTATTTACTAACATAAAATATAATTTACATTATTTTAAATAAGTATTCCAATCGTAAGTTTATCAAGAGTCATAGCTAAGACATGCCCAATCGGGTGTTAGTAGACTTTGATAAGATTCTATTATTCACTTATATGAGTATATACATTCATGCTTTCAAAGAAATTAAATCCAAAAAACTGTTAATGTTTTGCAAAATTACGAAATGTTAGGTAGGTGACATTTAAACAAAGGGGGGCTATCAATAGACATTCAAAAGTGAATCACTAAATTGATATAAACGGCAGTGTAGATTTAGACGGTAGCATTGTAGTTCATATGGAAAAAAATGCTTCTGCTTTTCAGTGCGTTTAATAATCAATACATAATCAATAATTGTTTCGAGCTAGAAAATAAACATTTGGTTTAGTCATTTAAATAATTCCATGACTAGTTCGACAATTTAAATCGTTGCTGGTTTGAAACATTTTTAATCAATGTTGATACTCATTTAAGAAATATTTCAAACCAGTAACAATTTAAGTTAGTGTCATACGTTCTAATCAGTAAATATTATAAAGTAAATTGTCTATTTATGGAATTATCTGAATGATTAAACTTATTTTTTTTGCTATTTAGGAACAGACTTCTGTTTATTGTGCGCCTATGTTTTAAATTTCTCCTAAATGTCCTGGACAATAATTAACCGTTAACAAATGAATTGTAAATTAAGTTAGACGTAATGTTGCTGTATTCGATAAAACAGAAATTATAACTCAATTATATATTTAACGACCGTCGTTCAATCGTTCTTTCAGAGCATGTAACAATTTTAATAACGAATTACAAGAATACATGGAATAAACACACTGTAGCTTTTGTAGTTCATTTACGACTTTTATTCAATTTGTGGTCATTGCAAAGGATTTGTTGAGCATTTTAAAATATTTCATTTATAAGTTGTCTTTTTATAAGGACGCCATTTATTAATTATAATTATTTACTGAGAAATCACAATGATAAGTAATGAGTAATTACTTCAACCTTTTTGAGATTCGAGGATAATCTGTCCTAAAATAAAAGTTTCAGGGGTTAATAACGAGAAACTTATTATCTTTGTTATATATAATTTCACTTTTCTGTACTTTGTAAGAATTAGGATAAATTAAAGTGACATTTTAAACTGGGAAGAAATAGTCTGTATATACATGTCGTTTTGTATTCTGATTTGCAATTATAATGTTGCCACATTTTGTATAATATTTGCCAACATCTTTAATATCTCCTTATAATCAATAATGTGCCTGTCATAATGAGCTAATCTGCGAATTATTTTTCAGCAATTGCCTCCAGTTGTTCAGCAAATTAAATACAATTGTAACAATAATGACTTCAATTCCACTGTTTATTACAAAACAATACACCAAAATATTAGCTGACGACGGACATAATACAAAAGCTTGAAATGAATGACATACAAGAGTCAAAAATACAGACAAACACAACAATCTCGAAGAAGTTTACTTCTTATAGGACACGAAGGAAATGACATAATTTCCTAACCATTTTCTTTCCTAACATCTACATCATTCTGTTTTTCCTTACTTAATTGTTAAATATGAATGTTTTTTCTTCAAGAATATCTCCAATTTGAGTCTAATAAGCAATTCTACAAAAGGATTGTTGGAAATAATAAAGTGTGGGGTAAACCACCAGTAAACAGAAGCCAAAGATAATTTACAGAATTCAGAAAAACTTAAAAACCTCTTAAGCCTAAAAATAGTTATAGTCTTTAAAGCTTTTGTTTTGATGTTCTATTATAGTTATCAAAATGTTTCTCGTGAACCATAAAGCTGGGCGATCTTTGGCGATCATGGTTCTGCAATTATTAAATTAATAGTGATTGAGTTTCACTATGGAAGTTAATGGTAAACCTATTACAGAGACATTTAAAGGTCGTCAAACATAGTTAAGATCTAAATTTATGCAGACTAACTGATATGTTTCAGTTAAATGTTATGTTAAGTTGGTCTATTCACTGAAATCGCATATACGTAATGCGTAGGCGTATTCCAAAAGCTAGTTTCCATCGAATCGTGTATATAGTTGAAGTCATTTAAGGACACTTTATCTGACAAATATTGAAATCGACGTTCTCAATAGGTTATTGTATATGTTTAAGTCTGCTGTAATGATGTGAAAATCGTCAGTTGAATGGCAGCAAATGGAACTGAATCATTATAACCTTAGCTGCCTCTTAAAGGCTTATTAGTTGAATTATCTATATATCTAAATAAAAACAATACACAAAACGTAAAAGTAACATATGGTAGAAATATAAAATGTGTTTAAATGCATTTTAGAAATGTAACAGTTACGGCTTCGGTAATAGTTAGTCAGGTCGCAAAAGAACCGTCATCACCTAATCTATTTCATGAGGAAATGTCAGACTCCCCAGCTTTATCTTCCTTAGTATTTTTTGAATTTCAAAGTATTAACGAAACAAATGTTTAAAAAAACGCAAAAACGACAATGATTTTTATGTGCAACGTTTCTACACATGATTTAAATAGATGTTAAATATCATAATTATACATTATTGTTTATATTGTGACTTAAATCTGAATCAGATTTATCTGGAAATGAAATTATCACTAGGAACGAGTATTTGTCATTTTTGTATTGGTATTTTGAATAATGAAGAAATGAGAAATATATAATTAGATTAGTGCTCGATGACAAAACTTAAACAGACGTAAGCTTAAAACCTTCTTGTAATAGTTTCCAGGTAGACCTTACTAATTGAATTCGATTTGTTTAATTTGAGATATATGATGAATTGTTTCACATAAGACATGGATTTGATAAATGTCCTGCACTAAAGGAATGAAACATGAAAGCAACTCACTCCATTTCAAAAGCTGTTATTTATTCTATAATACATTGCTACGGGCGGATATTTGAATATACGGGCAAAAGGAATACGTGACTGATGTTAAGTACCGTAATTTCATATATCTAAGGCATTCATGGTAAATAATTTTAATCGAAAAAAAATATCAATAATCAGTGTTTTCGAATTTCTCACTGACCGCATAGAACTGGATATATACACGTAGGGAGCAAGGTATAACTTGAACGTCAATGATTCATAGCTAGTCAACAAGTTAAATTATCAAGATTTCGCTCGATTTTTTACGTTATTAAACACTTATAGATTATAAGATTTTGTTTGAGAAGTTTATACCATTTTAATGTGGAAAGTTTTGTTTTATTTTATTAGAATTTGAAGAACTAATTTTGGAAGATATAAATCCCTAGCTTGTTCCATTAAACATGACAGAAAAATGAGCAATTGAGGTTGTCGAAAATATTTATCGCTTGACGAAAATTTAATCTTCTGATACAATATAACTTTAAATCTTCAGACTGTTTGTCTCCAAGTATTGGTAAAAGAATAATAGAAATAGTATAAAACAAGAAATGTCTGGCCTACTCTGTTTTGTTTTGTCGTTTTATTCACAATAAAATTCCATTTTCTCTTTTTTAAAAGTAGATATAATCACACAAACAATCTTTCAATAGTCAATTTTGGGCATTTATACTAACTTGTTCTACCTCTTTCAAGCCCCAATATTATTTGAAGTGTTTTTGCAAAAGACATAATACTTATACTGAGAAATATAAAAACGCGTGACGTTTGCAATGATTATTCTTATTTGTATGAAAAAGTTTTCTAAATACTTACCAGAGTATTGAACCTCAATTAATGTTAACATCATTCTTCAACGTCTCGGCATCTGTCAATTATTTGGTACTTGTACGGAGCTCGTTAGGTAATGTAATCAAATATAGAAGCGGTTTGATATCGGATTATAATTATTTAAACATTTTATTTAGTCAATAAGTCGCAATTACATATCAAAACTAAATGTTCGAGAAAAATGAAAGATTATTTTCACAATGTTTCATTTAGCATATTAACATAAGTTTATATTGCATAAATTAAAACACTAAATACTATATTTATACTAGTATTTTTCCATGCCAAATATACATTATTCTGGACTATTTCCGTAATTGTGATTTTAAGAACGTTGAAAGTCGCCATAAACGACCAATGTAGATTCTTGTGTACTTAGACTGATCAATAATCATAATTAAATGGACAACAATTATTCTGAAATTAGCGTTTCGGAAAAAATGAATGCAGCATGTCAAAGGCGTATTTGCACCTACGTCAAATTTTAATGCAGGCATATTTTTGTATTTCCCTCTACACTTTGCCTCATTAATGATATTAATATAAAATTAAAATTTCAAAGCATATTATATATTTTTTCATTACTTTTCATTTTTTATCGTCTATTAAAGATTTTTTTTATAAAAAATACATATTAAAGCATAATAAACCTGCAAACGCCATCGTTTAGATTTGAATATAATTTTGAAATATCGAATAGAAATTTAAGTTTTAATTTTTAGATTAACATGCCAACAATAACATTTTTCAAAGTTTTGAATAACTGAATTATCTTTGCAATGATGAATATCCCAACATATTCAAAATTCTTATGCTCAGCTCTGAAAAGGGTTTTCCGTGTTCATTGGCATTTACGTTGCCTTCAAACCAATAATCATTATGAAAAGTAATAATTTGCTTCGTCAAAATCTAATCAAGCAAACTGCTATAAATATAATGTGATTCTGAAGACGTCATTTTACAACCGTATTAAGATTCAATTTTCCGTCATATTAGGAACTAATAAAGCAAGAAAATCGAATTTCTCTAACTGTAAACGAGGTCATCTGTTCCATGACATATCATATTGCTAGTTTATTGTCATATTTTATAAACAAAATGCGCAAATTGAATATAATTGTCAATGTCACAAAATATAGATAAAACGTCTTCTTTGTCTTGATTATTTAACAAGAAATATCTACAAAAATCTAATTGTCATAAGAAATCATTTTGAATTACCTTATGAAATAACTGAATATACCCAAGCAGATCAAGACAAATTGACCGTCTGATTATGGTCTGCACTGTTTTCCATTCAGCCGTAGTTTTTGTTACAGATTTTCAGTAAGAATGATGCTTAAATGAGTCAAGATTGAAAGATTGACATGTCTATTGAAGATATTAACCGTGTTAATGCCCCGGTCACATATTCACGGATAATGCCATGGAAGAGCTACGGTGTAATTATTCACGGATTACTACGGAAATGCGAAATTCCGTAGTCCGCTACGGTTCCAGTGCGGGCACACAACGGTACGAGTACGGAGTTCGACGGATTTACCACCAAAATCCCCGGGAGAGACACGGATTGTTACGGACCGACACGGTTTGATACGGAGCGACACGAATCAGGACGGACGCACAACGGAAACACTACGGTCTGCTACGGTATAAGCACGGGTTACTACGAATAAGTACGGTCTGATACGGAGAAGAACGAATTGATACGGAGAAAAACGAATTGCCACGGATCTATACGGACCTATTATATCCCTCCACAACATCTTGCATGCTCAATGTCTCACAAGAAAAGAACACCTAGAAAACGAATTGCAGAGTTCAATAATTTTGGCTGAAAGGATTAGGCCTCATCGCGTCCGAACCCCCGAGATATATCAGGTCGGATTATATTGAATTTTTTGAAGGACGCCGGATCCTCAACAAGTTCGGATATGAGAGCCTCATACTAAACATGAAGGGGTCTTGATTAAAGCCCATCTCTAGTCCACCATCTCCACCGTCTTCTCTTACCTGATTAGATGTGGACTAGTAATCATTAATGAAAAATGTTGATCAATACTGCTTCATACGGCGGTTATCATGGAACCTTCAATGTGACACTTCCGTGCCATTCCATGAAAAGCGGCGTATGGTCCTCAATTAAAAAAATACGTGTGCCCTAAACGAGTAAACAATGGGCGGAACTAAAAAAAATGGAATTTTGAAAGGGGATCAGAGGTTATGAAGCCTGCGTATCACAGATAAGACGTCAAAAGACAAATTTAAAAAGCAGGCAACATATCCTAAGATGTTACATTAAAATGTTATTATATTACTTATGCATTGTTGTACGATATTAACATATTTTATGTCATCAAGCAGCTCGACCACTGCCTCCGCTTTTTGAGTCATATCAATATACAGTTTCAGCCAGTTAATGGCAATTATCATTTATTGAATGTTCACGCAAATATGTGTTTTAACAAGCAGTTGGTATTTATACCCTTGAAAAAGTACATGATACTTGATTTATCCGTACTAAACAGTGGTGGACCGTACCATTCCGTACCGTTTCGTGATGCAACGCATTAAACCGTATAAGACCATGCTAATCCCTGCCTCTCCGTATTACAACGTATTACAATCGTGGCTTTCCGTGATAATGCCGTATTAATCCGTATTAAAACCGTAGCTTATACGTAGGGTAGCCGTACAAATACGTAGTTCTCCGTACCAAACCGTGGACAAGTTGGGGCCTACGAATCAGTACGGACTAGTACGGTTTTCGTACGGACCAGAACGTATCAGTACGGTTAAATACGGACTAATAGGGATACGCTGCGGTTGATTTTTCCGTAGCAAATTTTTGTGCATGTTCAAAAATTGTCAAGGATCGCTACGGATATACAAGGACTACTACGATTGATTACGGTAACAATACGGAGAGCTACTGACCAGTACGGATAACTACGGACGATGCCGGAATTATTCCGTGGCTCTTCCGTGGGCGTTTTCCGTGAATATGTGACCGGGGTATTAGGGTTAAAGCCGGATGGATAAATAAAGTTTGTAATTATCCCTTTAATGATGCAATTTGGTCAGGTGATAATTTTTGGATTTTTGTAAATGATTGATAGAGTAATCCTCTAAATACAAGAAAAACATAAATTTACTTCTCCAAAAACATTAACATTGTTAACATAAGATATAGTTATTGTTTTTCAACAAAATTTTAAACATACAATAGAATTAGCATTTATTCACATCCTTACTATTTACTATCACCTACAATGTATCTAAACATACGAACACAACTGCTCTTAATGAAAAAAAAATTTAACTCATTAATTGCCATGAGTAATAATATCAAACCGAATATTTGATTTCTTGAAAAACTATTAAAAATGATGACACAGGGAAAGTAAATAGAATGAATCCATCGATCTTTCATACTTGAAAGGATCACTCGAAGTACATTATCTGTAAGGTATTGAAAGTGTTACAAGCATGGTTTGAGGCTCTTAACCCTTTAATTCCAAATTGAATATATGGGCCAGTTTTAGTTTTTATTATTTCACAAATGTCCGTGTCCCTCTCTTTTCGCCGCCCTTATGGTTTGGTTCCTCCTGGGTGTCCTGCTTGGGATGTCTGGGGGCTGCGTCCTATGAACGTTGCATTTGCCTGGTTGATCTTTATTCTCGTTTGTTTAAGCCTGTTCAGGGAGAGTAGTTGTCAATGGAAGTAAACCTCCTTACCCTCCATATGTAACACTAGATTAAACATTTCTTAAAGTACAATGTACTGTAAAACTTAAGTTATATCTGAAATGAGGAGATTATTGTAACCTTTTCTATAACAATAATACCTCTCTCGATATATACTTTAATAGAATAAATGGCGTCTTCTTCAATACGACCACTCCCTTGATAGTTCTTCTAAAGCCCCACAAATCCCTCATAATGGAAACACATTTTGAAAATTAATGAAGTTCTAATGAAGTGAAAGAGCTTTGTACTATAGCAAGTCCGATATTATAATAAGTTTTTGTCCTTTTTTTCTATTTAAGGAAACAAAAATTAAACTTATATTTTTTATAGTTGTATATAAATTGAAAGAAAGTCAGTCGTACATACAGCTTCCAGGCGGTGGGAAGCGAAAACAGATCTTTGAAAAGCAACGAAATGTAAACTTTAAAAATTAAATAGAACTTCATTTAATAGTATATACCTTCTTTTAAAAAGTGTAGGTTCTTTTGTTTTACTTTACGCTCGTATTCATAAAGAAAAGATCTTAATGTCACATATATATATTAAATATTGTTTTTTTTGTTGATGTTGTTCTTTTGTGATAATTGACTTCGTTGTCGCCTTAATTGAGATTGTAAAACTGAAAAGAATCTGTGTGAAAGATGCTTATTATTTGTATTGCGGTTTTGAAATAATATGGTCATTTCCAATAACATTACGAGTTGACAACTTCTATTTTGTAATGTATAAAAACGGTAGATTATTAAACTTTAGAAATAATGTTAACAGTCATCCGTCCGACAGGCAATTAGCAAGCACTTGTTTGGACATAACTAGGTTAAAACAGTATCGGCTGTCAATTAGCAAGCATGTGTTTGTACATTACTGGGTTAACATAGTTACCTAATCCATAATCTATTTTAACTGATTGTTAATTTACAAATGAAAAAAAATCAAATATAAAGATAAACTTTGATCGATGTTAACCAACATACACAATAAAATAATAAGAGCAACACTTTAAATAACGGTAAGATGTCAATATATCATTATATTTTGTTGTATAATGATTGCTTACAAGAAAGTGATTTGTGACACGAAGAGCCATGATACCAACTTTGAATTAAGATATAATCAATTAGGGTTTTTAAGTAAAAGTTGATAATACTTTTCAAGAAGGTTTATTTGATATATTTAAGTACTGTAACAATAAAACGCATTCTACCTTTCTTTTGATTGTGCAAAAGCTTTCAAAATACAATGTATAAACATGGTATGACAAACGAACCACATATAGATATATACGTTTTACATATACCTCATTACGTGCATAATAACGGAACTTTGTCCAGAAGCTACAAAATAATATTAACTCTAATTGCCCATTAGCGCCAACTAGATTAGATTCTTAGATACTTTGGAACTAATGCCTATGTACACGTCATTCTGAAAATATAAGCTGATCGTAATAGTTCTTTTTGAGAATAAAAACGTCCTCATTTCCTTTTGTAGATTGAATCAATAAAGCGACGGATTTCATTCAATGATCAAATAGTCGGAATATTATGTATATTATTATATACGCATTTAAGTTTGTTAATTTAAAAGCATATTAACGAGACATAAAGAGTGGTTGCATTTCTACGGAAAGAACATACTTTCTTGCCATGAAAATCATTGCATTGTTAAAGTAACTCCAATAAAAGCTGATCATGTAAATAGAGGATATTTGTTTGTTAAGCATGTAGATAGATAGATAGATAGATAGATATATATTTATTCAGGTTAAAACACACATACATGTATACATAATACAAACACTTAAGCATTTTATATAAAACTGATGACACAATTGTAATAAAATATTTCGGAAGTTTGTCAAACATAAATATCACAGACGGCTCATTAATAATAAAATATTATAACTAAAAACAAAATCTAAAACTCTTTCTTTTCTATGACTATATATCAATTTACTAGTTTAATAAAATGTGACGACGTAAGTGGAAACATGTATAGAGTAGTGTGCAATAACCTCGGATTGCCCATGAAAGCCCGAAGGCTTATTTCCAATGGGGTCCTTGGATATATACTTACTATAATATACAATATAAAACACAAAAACATTGAAAAATACAAAACTTTGGAAACTGGAAGATGTCATTTACGTAAAATATCAAACTTTAGTATTTCCATTAACTTTGCTAAAAGGAAAACAATAAAATGTAAGATTGAAATATATTTCACTGAGTGAACACCAGATGCAAAATTTTCACGAGTGGCGTAGCCACGAGTGAAAATAGAATAACTGGTGTTCACGAAAGAAATATATTTCAATCTTATATGTAAAAATATTAATTTTCTTTTTATTTCATGCTTTTTAAGTGATTTTAAGTTTGTTTTTTTACTGATTTTGCCTCGTAACGTTGCGCATTCTCCTTTATTACGTCATAACATCATGACGTCACATCA
This sequence comes from Ruditapes philippinarum, assembly GCF_026571515.1. Classification (NCBI taxonomy): domain Eukaryota; kingdom Metazoa; phylum Mollusca; class Bivalvia; order Venerida; family Veneridae; genus Ruditapes; species Ruditapes philippinarum. The sequence continues at coordinate 82,098 of NW_026853726.1, read as the reverse complement.
TGAATTTTGAAATATAGTTTATTTAAATCTCTCTAATTTTGTTATAGTTTTGATATGATAAATAATGACATCGACTTTCTTATCTTAAAGAAGGAACATTTACATATGACGGCATTTTTTTGCCTGTTTTTCCATTTAGTTTTGGTATTCTTTAATCCGCATTCAGATAAAGTCTGGTTACAGTGAAAATTATATTTTATAAATTTCACTAGTGATTTATAAGAATAAAATCATCTCATATATTACTGTAAAACACTGGAAAACATGAAATAATTCATGTATATTTGTTTTGTACTGTATTTCCTTTCCCCTTTTTACACTAAATTTGCCGAATTTATAACCAAACCCAGACGAAACACTTTTTTAATGTATTTTGAACAAAATAAATCATTTAGATTTTTTTCCTTTCAATGGTTCTTCAAGACAAATTTAATACAATTCTGACATTAAAATTTATTCAGCATATTTATGTCAAAGCTATTTATGTCACATTTGCTATAATATTGCTCTCTTCCTGAAATCTTGATATTCATTCAAGTTCACTTCAGTAATGATATCAAAGTAATACGATAATTTACAGCGTCATTAACACCAAGAAATAAGAATTGAAAAAATTAAAAATGTTGCAGGCTCGGTTTGATTGAGCCTGTTCATGTCTCTCAAGTTTAAACAAACAGAAGGGTGGTCAGTGTTTATCTTTATAATCTTAAAATACAACGCAATTCATTTTGAAGTGCATTATATTATTGATGCATTGAATAGTTGATACTTTCATAATTATTTCTAATTGATTTCATTTTTGATACTAGTAATTTTATTACACTTAGTCTAGATATTGCACTGTACGTTATCTTGATATGTTCTCTTAATATTTAAATAAGTCGTTGGAAAACTGCTATATGCGTATAAAAACATCTGCTTGTAAGAAAACTTTACTCTTATATCACATCGGAAATGTTCCAAACAATTTCCCTTAACAGCACAATTCACGTTGGAATGAAAGAAATGAGATGTAAATGCACATATTTTTAAGTCTCTACGAACTATCATTGTGCCGTTTGTTATACTGTAGTTTTCCAAATATTGTTACATGGGATATCCCTGGAGATCAGTGAAAACAAAAGTTTAAATAGTATGAATTAAATGTATTTTTTTAATAATACACAGATACAAAATTCTATTTTAATACGTTGCGTAAACGTTGGTCTTCAGTAAAGTTATATATTTACGTTTGATTTTCAAATTCAATACTACCAATATTTTGATAGGGTTTAATGGTATGAAAGGTATGCTAAAATAGTAATGTTTTGCCTGACTGTCATAACTGTCGCTTTCAATTTCTCTGTGGTGTTAATTAATTTCATTTGTTTAGAAACTATGGTATGATTTTGGCTAACCTCGGGTGTAACAATCTTGAAACAACATCAGGGGTCAAAACCACCCCCATTTGCTGAATCAAAGAGATGCATAGGCCTCAGTTTTAGTCGCCTAATACGTTCATGAATGCTGTAATTCTGATGCATTAGCCATTAAAGGCAACCCCTAAGCCTCAAGGGTAATCGAATAGACATTTTAAATTTGTTTAACTGAATATTTACCACGCATATTTCGGGAAAGTGACATTCGTTAAATCCTTGATATATAACAAGATAAACTTGCGTGTCTTGTAGAAACTGACAGTATGTTGACATTAACGTTTGGAGTGTTTGAAGTTGATAAATTAGCTTATTGTTTTTGTTGAAGTCCCTCGTAATGATGTAAAAATGGTAACACCAATCGTGAGAAGTGTCAATTCTGAAATAAAATCAATAATATAATTTCTTGTCATTTAATGAAACACATTCCGAAACAAGGCTGTAAGAGTTTTTTTATTCAAATCAAATACCGTACTGAGTTAATGATCTAAATATTATCGTTTTATGACCAAGACATATTACAATAACATACTTAAGAAAGTGAGGTGTATTTCGATTAACAGTTTAATACTGTTTTAAACTATTTTAGATCTAGGTTTAGATATCGTCACTGGGTTTTATTTTTACATGTTTACATGATAATTTTGTGCTTTCCCTATTTCACCATTTGTAACCATGAAAACTGTAAATAGAAAATTTTAAGAATGTAAAATTTTGTTTAGCGGAGATTCATTCGATTTACACTACCTCGTTTAATTGGATTATGTTGTGGCTAAGATTGAGGTTTGGTTCACTATTAATCTGTTTAAAAATAGAACGTAACAGAATCCCTAATAGTGTTTTTGCTCTGCTGGCCATACAGATGTGGTGCCTCTGTGTCCCTAAAATGTATGTGTTGTGTTGTTGTAAATTGGAATGAAACTTATTGTCTCAGTTTTTTATTTGTTGTCAACGCTAAATATCACATCATTCTTACTTTTATATTAACCGCCCTTTCCCCTATGACCCTCCGGTCCGATTTTCATACCTGACTACGCCCTTGTGTCCTCTCCTAGTTTTGGTCGGTACTTCTATGGTTCACTGCTGCTCCGTGTTGCAGGATTTTGTGAGAACTGTGTTAACTGGATGCTGCTTTTTCTTGTTGTTCAATGGACGATTTTATAAGTGGATTATAATAATTTACGTTTGTTTTTCTCAATATTGCACAAATGATTGCATTTGGTTTCAAGAATTGATTAGACAACTCAATATCATCAGATAGAGCCCATTGGGAAAAAAACCGTTATAAGGAACCCCGCAGTTATCACGATTTTTAAATTAATGTTTGTCATACTGCAAAATAATTCATTTTTTACTCTATTGAGATCTTAACAGAACAAAACAAAAAAAGTTACAATTTAAATGAGATATTTATACCTGAACTTATGTTGCAACTGATATGCCAATTTTGACAGCCCTTTATCCATCCCATGGAAGGTCATAGTATAATTTTATCAGTGTTTCAAATTTCTCATGATACATATACACCATGTGTTCTATGAATCATTGTATTTAATATGTGTCACAGACGGTGCCCTCATTTTCTATGATTTGATTAATCAAATCAAATTAAAGCATGCAATATTATACATAAATTATAAGAAAACATTATGATATAGCCGATTTGCCCTACTTAACAGTACAATTTATAGGCTTTAAACCATCAAAACTCGTTTGAAGATCGCTTCAACATGAAATCATCTTAGACCGGATAATCAGGTGCTTTTATATCTGTAAAAAATTCGTTGTGTGTAAGAATCAATAGTAAATTAATAAATCAAATATTTCTAACTTAAAATACAGGTAAAATTCCAAATGACTATTTGATCCTAACATATTAAACTAAAATTAAACTATCAAATACCGAAAAGAAGCAATTTCAAACATTTTATTCTTACTAAGATTTTGATTCTTGGTTAAATAAAGTGCGGATGTTTAAAATGTTAAAAGCCCTTCAGAATCATAAGATCAATTTCCAATTTACGTTTAGACAAATCTTGTTTATATTTTTTGGACGAATGTCTTTTACAGATTCATTACTTTATATATCTTGAATGCATTTGCCTGTAAACAACTGACATTGTTACGGCTTTCAATGCAATTCACCAGTACTGAAAACAAAACATTTATCACATAAAAATGTCAAATTAGAATTCCTAGCAATATGTTAAAAAATGGATATATCGAAGGTTTTGTGTTTTATTTAATCAAAACATTTCTACTGCTCCATAACAGTCAATTCACGATGTTCTGATACGTATGAATCATCTTAAATAACAGTCATATCGTACGCATAGCCATTTATAGGTACATTTAAAATTTACAGTGTTTCGCTCATTCACATTATAATTAAAGCGTTCCGATTACTTCCTATTAGAAGAACTGTAGAAACACATGTATACGATATAAGCAACTAATATATTGTAAATATAATTATATATTAAAACAACAAAATTGAGGGGAACTTCCTGAATCCTGAATCTGTCAGGTATGCATGGACAAATGACATGCTGTCTAGATAAATAATTCTTGTAATACATAGTAATGTGAATATTTGGACATTTAACGTCTGTAATCAAAGGCTTAAGGCATAATCTTCTTATAATTAAGAAATAGTTGTACAGGCAGATAGAATAAACGATGAATTACCAAGAAAACAGTCTCCTGTGAAATTGCGAAAGCACACAATTCTCTGAAAAAGGAAAATGCATTTTACAATTTAGTGAAGCCGTTATAAACTGATAACGATTTTCGTCCGATGCATTGCTTCATAACATTTTTACGCACGTTCCAAAATATCTTTCTAAAGTTATTATAAACTAAAAGAAAAATATTGATATAAAACACAGTTTTGATAAAGTTACAAATTATTTATTCATTTGTCAACAAACAGAGAACAGTATACATGTTATATAAATGTTTTATGTAGAATTCAAATACATGTAGTAATGTGTTGGAGATAATTTTCGTCTCAAAGAAAGGTTATTACGTTTCAATGTTTAAAAGCTGGTGACTATATAGCAATCAAATAAAGTTAAATCTAGCTTTTTCCTCTAATTGGTATTTTGTGTCAAACGTGCTCAACAATGTTTTTAGCCAAGTGTCTGTCAAAGTCAGGAAACGCAAACAACATGAAGTTCTTAACAAATGTGCTTGATATGCCACTTAATGTTATGTTGACTACCGGAGTAAGATGATAACTAAGTTGTAATCCTTGTAAGACACACAGAAAACAAGTTTTCCTAATGGATTTGTTGTACGGTTTTAATTGGATTTACTTGCTTTTGATGTTCGTTTCATCTGCTAATTTAGTATACAATGGTACGAGTATAAGTGATATTATTGTACAATAACATTGTAAGTCATATGCTACTAAATGAAAAACGTTTAAGCACGTTCTGATTAAGAAAATTAATGCATACATAAAGGTTTTTATGAAGAAATGTCACTTTTATACTAAATTAGAAGTTTTTACGAGACATTGAATAAATGTAGACTGGTCAAACCATTCTGTACTTAACACATTTGTCATACAGTATAAATCATTTTGAAGTAATACTCAAATAATATTGGAGCAGGACTAATATAACTCTGTAGGAATTATTTAACTTTATTTGCCCAATATTTAACAATTCAAACAAGAATGAGACAGAATAACATTGTTCGCTTGGAAAAGTTAAATAGTTACGGTTAGAGATCGTATTGTTTGAAATGTAATTGTATTGTTGGAAGTATAACGGTAATTGCAAAAGTAACTAGTATATAAGTTAAATTCAAATTTACAGATTAATTAGGAACTTAATATACAAACACTTGAATCGGAACAATCTTATACAATATCCTTGATTAAGCTAATGACACGAAGCTTACATACATTTAGAGCTAATTAAATAAGATCCTTTTAAGTAAGTAAATTTCTTTTTCATTTTACTCGTTTCTTTAACCCCTTTTTATATATTTATCTAGAATGGCTTCAATATGATATTTTCCAAAAGGCCTGTGTAAGATTGTATAAATTAAGCGATTTATAAGATAACTTTCAGATTGGAGATATTTAAACAGGAGTGTTTGTGAACAAACCCTCTGCTATTATTATTAAAAGGGCAAATTTTAGTTTTTTTGTATGTGTTACATGTACCTGTATTGACTTTTATATCAGAATAATATTATTATATTAAAAATCAAAGCTTTATTTTTATACAGAATATATCGATGTGTAAGTAACATATCGTTTCCACTGATCTACACTATTCCAAATGAAAAACAAACAAAAATGTCATTTTAAATATGTATGATATTCAATGATAATTAAACTAAATAATCATTGCAACAATTGTTATATCAGAATATTTATATGACTATTTACGTACAACAAAAGTACTATATTACATGTAACACTATGCCTTCTGGCGGTCACTGTATCTACCCATGGGACCATTGTGTACCAGCAAGATTAGCCAACACATTTTAAACATGATCTTCACTGTAAGATCTCCTTTCAGAACCTATTTTAAAGGTTTCCTTTAAAATTATAATGTTTTTGTCCAGAGTAAAACTTAAAAAAATGTGTATCAACTGATTCTGACAAAAAAGCATGTGTTCAGAAGAGGAGGTTTAAACAAATATGTGCAAACAAATATTGATTTTAAAAAGCATTCGCTCCGAAAACACAATAGAAGTAACAGGACTACAACTCATATTATCCTTCACTGATTAAGATTCATTGAGCCCTAGTCTAGACGTTTCCACACGCTGTAAAGAACATTGTGTTAAATAGCAGTCATTATTTTCTCGTAAGTAAAGTTTTGTCATCAAACGAGATAGCTGTTGTATCTAAATTAACTTTAAATGATTGATATCGGAGTACGTTAATTCTATTATTTTGGCAAGCATTATGAAATTTGAACATCCGAAAAAATGGCTACAGTTGTGAGATATATTTTGCAGAACAAATATTGGTAATTCAAGATTGGTAATTCTAATATATTTGTTTTGCTTATCAACAATAGCATACAGAAATACCAAACAAAATACATGTATAATTTTAACAAGTAACTGTTTAATGAAATTTTGATTTAAACGAAAACCCCACAAAAAGACTGTTTAAATGATAATCTGAATTTCTTGTATTCAGTTGTCAAAAGAATTGTTTCTAAGATTAAGAAAGCATGAGCCATAAACGAGAGGTGGCGCTCCCAAAACCGGTTTAAACTCCCTAGTGGTATAATTACTATTGACCGTTCCAAGGCGGTGTACCTTCACATGTTTCACATGTATATCTTGTGTATTGTTATCGGATTTTGTGCCCTACCAGCCCACATGTACCCTTTTCCTTACATCCATACACCATTGACCTTTTAGTTCCATGTCGGCCATTTTTAGTTCTGATCATTTTACCTATTACATGTCCCTCTCTATTCACAACTCCTTGTGTTGGTACCTTCTGATTTCCCAACTGGTGTGACCGGATTATGTCGGAGCTGTGTTCTGGGAACGTCATCTTGCCTTATTGACCTTTTTTCTTCTTTTTTTCTGAAAAAATATTTTGCATTATTGTGTCAATAAAATTGCATTGTAATCTTTGTACTTTTCTCTGAAAGCAAAAATCAACAGCTTTCGATTAAAATATTCGGGGAATAGTCTTTCAAATATATCTTTTACTAAATTAAAAAAAAAACTTTTTCAGAATATAAGTAACAACAAATTTTAGATTTTATCTTTATAACAATTATCGCAATTATTAACGCCGATTGTTAATTCGGGTAAGAATTTATGTTTAACAAGAAAAATGTAGAGTTCTTTAGATTTATTTATTTGTATTGCTAAAGAGAAGTTATTTTACTCATTTTTTGCTTTGAAATTGAGCTGAATATTCTATGTTTCTTAAGGATTTTTTAATATAATTGTGATAACCTTTTAGTACGGAAACGTATAGCGACCTCCCCTATATGTTAGATATGTTAGTTAAAACAGAATTTTTGACAATTTATTAAATACATATTATATACCTAACCAATTTTTACAAACTAACTTGATCTTAAATATTTATCTAGTATTATCTACAGCCCCTGCATGTTTAGAAAAAAAGAATTTTAGACAATTTATTTATCACACGATATATATTTGACCAATATTTACATTGTTATTTGATCTTGAATATATATCATTTACTCAACCTGCTGTTAATATTGCTGGATTCTTTATGTGACATTTTTGTGTTCATTTATATTTATTAGTTTTATTTATTGAGGTTTTTTATTCGCATACCTCTGTCATAATATAACATATTTTACAATTTATATTTGATAATGAGGACAGAAAAATCTCGCACAATAGAAAGCTTTTTTAAAAATTATATATGAAACATTTGAATGAGGCTTTTTTTGTATTCCAAAGATTAAGGAATGTTTAAATAATTGTGCTCTAGATAGTGTTACAAGATAAAGATTATATAAAAAAGACAAACTCCGTTAGTTGTTAATAAGCATAAAATAAGCTAGTGAAGTAGTACCTGATGTAAATTACTTATCATAGAAACAATTATATGTTTGTAAGATATATAATATATAGAGCATGAAACGATAACTTCCGACGAATTTATCATTTTAAATGTACGTATGTACAGAGGATGTCACATGATAAATATTATATAAAAAGGCATATTCAACCATAGGAACATAGATCCCAAAGCTAAAACGATATTTCGTCTTATATGATGTGTGACACGAGAAAATTCAAGATAAAGGAAGCAATTAAATCAAGTTATATTGTAAATCATACATAATACGTATTTTTTTGTAATCTATCGTACGTTTTTATCTTATAATGCAAGACAAACTACTTTTAACTTTTTGACAAAATGAAAAATGAAAAACTAAAACACATCTTTTTAAATATGTAATTCTTTCCTCAAATCATATTTGCATATAACAAACATACTATAAAACTGTAAAAAAAGTCGTTTGATATGTATCATATGGGGATGGTCGCTATACGTTTCCGTACTTTAGAGAAGAATGTAGGAATTGCAATTTATATTCGACGCTCGCACACTTTTAATTACTGGAATGTTACCAAACATTTCCGAAAACCATTGAATTAAATTTATCATGAGGTAGCACTCTTTTAACTACTGGAATGTTACCGAACGTTTCCGAAAACCATTGAATTAAATTTAGCATGAGGTAATAATTATACATGCGGATAGAGCTAATTCAATTATTGAAAAGTTCCAAAGCACCAATTGTTTTCAACTTTCTCACTTTTTGCGAGCGAGAAATATGCCATGATATATGTAAATATAATTATATATTAAAACAACAAAATTGAGGGGAACTTCCTGAATCCTGAATCTGTCAGGTATGCATGGACAAATGATATGCTGTCTAGATAAATAATTCTTGTAATACATAGTAATGTGAATATTTTGACATTTAACGTCTGTAATCAAAGGCTTAAGGCATAATCTTCTTATAATTAAGAAATAGTTCGACAATTTAAATCATGATATTTTCTGATTAGAAAGTATGACACTTACTTAAATCGTTGCTGGTTTGAAACATTTATTAAATGGGCTTATCTATAAAACGTTTTATAGGTTAGCCAATGTTGATACTCATTTAAGAAATGTTTCAAACCAGCAACGATTTAAATTGTCGAATTATTCAAGAATTTTTTTTAATTACTGAATTTTTATTTTAAGCTCAAAACAATTATTGATTATTGATTAATTATAAAAAACGCTGAAAAGCAGAAACAGGCTTTTCCATATAACTAACACCAAATTAGGCATGCCTGAGCTATGACCCTTTATAAACTTACGATTGGAATACTAATTTAAAATAATGTTAATGATATTTTATTTTAGTAAATAAATTTGTAAAGTGTTAAGATACAATCGATTATAAAATCCATTCGAATCTATCCATATTTTTAAAACTACAATGTGCATTTTATGTTGAATGATGCAACTTTATTGCGATATCTACAAACTTCATGTAATTTTTATCCAATTCTTTACACAAATACTCCTTTAGACGATATTTTTCATTTGTCATTTATGCAAGATGTTACTTACTATATTAAATCATTTTGAATATTAGTGAACATTATAAAGACTGTTATTTGTTCTTTGCCTAATGTACTTTTTTGTTGTTAATGTCATGCTGTTGTTCGTAAATTGGAATATATAACAACGCAATTACTTTTGATGCATTTTTAACCAAGTGTAAATGTATCTTTTCGTTACTTTTGGTTATTAAGATGTCGTTTTCTCGTTATTAAGGACATATCTAATGCGCTTTCTACATTCAAGCAACTGAAATACTTCATTATACAATCATTAATCTTTTGTTGTTTCCTTGAAAATACATAAATTTGACATTCAATGTGCCTACTTATCTTGAAAGTAATGTGATATATGTTTTATTTTCTCTGTAATGCAATTTCAACTTGAATTGCGATAACTATTTATCAAGCGGAAACACATGAATATCCTTCTGTTGCTATTTCACTGACATGATATCGAGCATAACATTTCGATATCATTTCCATCAGTTGCTGAATATTGATAACTTTATGCCTTGTAAGACTTTACTTGTTTTACTTTTACAGTGTTATGATGTTATGATGAAGATTATATGAAACTAGAATAAACCTCAATATGTTTTGTGTCAAGGGACAGAAAGGAGAAAAGCTTGTCATTTAAAAGTCGTCAAACATAGTTACATTGAAAATGCTGCAGGTTTTGTTTGATTGACAATGTTCATAAACGGTTGTGGTAATTGTCTTTTTAAGTACTGACTGTTTCAGTGGTTTTGGTCAACCGGTCAAAGGTCAATTTGCAAGATCAAAAGAACCAAGTACATTTAAACTGTTTTCTTGACTTCAATAACTTGATTATAATTTTGATTGCCGCCTCTGAACGTTTAAGACTCGATGTCTATATTATTATAGGATCAATATGTTTAAGGTCCGGATAATTAGCAAATAATCAGTTCATATTCATTTAAATGTGATTTTTTTTTGCAATACACATTAAATCATTACTACCTATTGAACAGTAAGCAATTTAAACCGAAGCGTTTAAATCGAGAGACTAATTGAAATTTTGTTAAATTATAGATAAGGATCACTTAGTCTAAGCACAAGTTTTTCATGTTTAAATCTGAGAATATTTTTAGTTCAAAAATTATTTATTTATAAGCTCGATTGTGATAAAGCATTTATCTTATCTTATTCGCAACACTTATTGCAGTCCGCTTCTTGGAACTACTCATTACCTGTGTCACTTGAAGACACTGTTTCGAGATACCTAATGGACTCGAGCCGACGGGTCCTAGATTGATAGACACGTAAGATCATTAGGTTAACTTTTTTCTCTTTAGCTGTCAGTCTTAGACCTGTTGTATATAGTATTCCTTTATAGCATAAGATCTAAAATATATGCAGAATAAATGATATCTTTAAGTTAAATGTATTTTTTATACACCGATATTGTCAATATGTAATGCGTAGGCGTATTTCAAAAGCTAGTTTCCCTCGAATCGTGTATATAATTGAAGTCCTTTAAGGACACTTTATCTGACGAATATTGAAATCGACGTTCTCGGAAGTTTACAAAAATAGGTTATTATATATGTTCAAGTCTGCTGTAATGATGTGAAAATTGTCAGTTGAAAGACAGCAAATGGAACTGAATCATTATAATCTTAGCTGCCTCTTAAAGGCTTATGAGTTGAATAATCTATATATCTAAAAAAAACAATACCCAAAACGTAAAAGTAACATATGGTAGAAATACAAAATGTGTTTAAATGCATTTAAGTTATGTAACAGTTACGGCTTCGGTAATACTTAGTCAGGTCCAAAATGAAACATCATCACCAAATCTATTTTATGAGGAAATGTCCGACTCCCAAGCTTCATCTTCCTTAATATTTTTTTGAATAACAAAGTATTCACGAAACAAATGTTTAAAAAGACACAAAAAAGACAATGATGTTTTATGTGTAACGTTTCTACACATGATTTAAATAGATGTTAAATAACATATACATTATTGTTTATATTGTGACTAAAATAAGACCTGAATCAGATTTATCTGGAAATGAAATTATCACTTAGAACGAGTATTTGCCACTTTTGAATTGTTGTTTTGAATATAAGAATGAGAAATATGTAATAAAATTATTGCTCGATGACAAAACATAAACAGACGTAAGCTTAAAACCTTCTTGTAATAGTTTCCAGGTAGACCTTTCTAATTGAATTCGATTTGTATAATTTGAGATATGTGATGAATTGTTTCACATAAGATATGGGTTTGATAAATCTCCTGCACTAAAGGAATGAAACATGAAAGCAACTCACTCCATTTCAAAAGATGTTAATAACACATTGCTAAGGGCGGATATTTAAATATACGGGCAGTAGGAATACGTGACTGATGTTAAGTATAATAATTTCATTTATCTAAGGTATTCATGGAAAATAATTTTTATCGAAAACAAATATCAACAATCAGTGTTTTCGAATGTTCTCACTGACCGCATAGAACTGGATTTATGCACGTAGGGAGCAATGTAGAACTTGAACGTCAATGATTATAGCTATTCAACAAGTTAAATTGTCAAGAGTTTGCTAGATTTTTCACGTTATAAAACACTTATAAACAATAAGATTTTGTTTGAAAAATTCATACCATTTTAATGTGGAAAGTGGTTTAATTCTATTAGAATTTGAATAACTAATTTAGGAAAATATAAATCCCTAGCTTGTTCCATTAAACGTGACAGAAAAAGGAGTTAAAAAGTAATCGGGTGTTAAAGCAACAGTCGAAGCAATTAAAGTTGTCGAAAATATTTATCGCTTGACGAAAATTTAATCTTCTGATACAATATAACTTTAAATCTTCAGACTGTTTGTCTCCAATTATTGGTAAAAGAATAATAGAAATAGAATAAAGCAAGAAGTGTTTGGTCTACTCTGTTTTAATTGTTATGTCTTTTATTAACAATAAAATTCCATTTTTTTCTTGTTTAAAACTACTTATAATCTAGCAAACAATCTTTCAATAATTTTAGGTATAATAATTTCGTCTACCCATTTCACGCCCCAATATTATTCGAAAAGAGCTTTTGCAAATTTTGGTTACAAAAGACATAATATAATGAGAAATATAAAAAGCGTGACTTATTTGCAATCAATGTTCTTATTTGTATACAAAATAAAAACTTTTCTAAATTACTTACCAGAGTATTGAACTTCAGTTAATGTTAACATCATTCTTCAACGTCTCGGCATCTGTCAATTATTTGGTACTTGTACGGACTCCGTTAGGTAATGTTATCAAATATAGAAGCGGATTATTATCGGATTATAATAATTCAACATTTAATTTAGTCAAATAGTCGCAATTACATATAGAAACTAGACTTTCGAGAAAAATGAAAGATTATTTCATTATAGTGCCATGGAGCATATCGAAATAAGTTTATATTACATAAATTAAAACACTAAAAAAGTATATTTATAACAGTATTTAAAGATTATACAATGCCAAATATGCATCTTTTTTACCATTTCCTAAAATGTGATTAAAGGAACGCTGAAAGTCGCCAAATACGATCAATGTACGTCAAATTTTAATACAGGTATATGTTTGTATTTCCCTCCACATTTACCTCATTACTGATATTTTTATAAAATGGAAATTTTAAAGCATATATTTTTTAATTACTTTTCAATTTGTATCGCCCATTAGAGAACTGTTTTTTTTAAACTAAAAAGACATACATAAGCATAAAACCTGGACATGACATCGTCATGAACATAAATTTTAAATATGGAAAAAAATTAAAGTTTTAATTTTTATATTTACATGCCAGCAATGACATTTTTCAATATTTTGAATAACTGAATTATCTTTGCAATGAAATATATCCAAACAAATTCAAAGTTCTTAGGCTCAGCTCTGGAAGGTTCTTTCCGTGTCCATTGGCATTTACTTCCCCTATAAACCAATAATCATTATGAACTGTAATAATTTGCTACGTTAAAATCTTATTTAGCAAACTGCTAAAAATATCATGTAATTCTGAAGACGTCATTTTACGATCGTATTAAGATTCAATTTGCCGTTATATTAGGAACTAATAAAGCAAGAAAATCGAATTTCCGTAACTGTAAACGAGGTCATCTGTTCCATGACATATATCTTATTACTTGTTTATTGTCAAATCTTATCTACGAAATGCGCAAATTGAATATGACTGTTAATGTCACAAAACGTCTACTTTTTCTTGATTATTTAACAAGAAAAATATACAAAAATTAATTGTCATTTTAAATCATTTTTATTCACCTTATGAAATAACTTAATATACCCATGCAGACCAAGACAAATTGACCGTCTGATTGTGGTCTGCACTGTTTTCCATTCAGCCGGTAGTTTTTGTTTCAGATTTTCAGTAAGAATGATGCTTAAATTAGTCAAGATTGAAAGATTGACACGTCTATTGAAGATATTAACGGTGATACCCTTAAAGCCGGATGGATAGAAAAAGTTTGTAATTATCCCTTTAATGATGCCATTTGGTCAAGTGATATATTTTTGTTTGCATCTATTTTTGTTACGTTTGGATATTTTGTAATTGTTGATAGAGTAATCCTCTAAATACATGAAAATCATAAATTTACTTCTCCAAAAACGTTAATATTGTAAACATAGGATATAGTTATTGCTCTTCAACAAAATTTTAAACATACAATTGTATTAGTATTTATTCAACATCCTAACTATTTACTTTCACGTTCAATGTATCTAAACACACGAACACAACTGCTCTCAATGAAAAATATTTTAAATCATAAATTGCCATGAGTAATACACGTGTTTAGTAAAATATAAAACCGAGTTTTTGATTTCTTGAAAAATAGAATGAACCCAACGATGTGTAATACTTGAAGAGATCACCCGAAAGACATTAACAGTTAGGTATTGAAAGTGTTACAGACATGGTTTGAGGCTCTTAACCCTTTAATTCCAAATTGAATATGGGCCCGTTTTAGTTTTTATTATTTCACACATAACGTGTCCCTTATGTCCACTCCCGGGTTTGGTTTGGTGCCTTCTGGGTGCCCTGCTTTGGTATGTCTGGAGGCAGCGTCCTATGAACGTTGCATTTGCCTGGTTGATCTTTATTCTCTTTTGTTTTTGCCTGTTCAGGGAGAGTAGTTGTCAATGGAAGTCACTGTATATACCCTGCATATGTAACACTAAATTTAACATTCCTAACAGTACAATGTACTGTAAAACGTAAATTATATCTGACATGAGGAGATTATTGTAATCTTTTCTATAACAATCATTCCTCTCTCGAAACATACTTTAATAGAATAAATAGCGTCTTCTTCAATACGACCACTCCCATGATAGTTCTTCTAAAGCCCCACAAATTCCTCATAATGGAAACACATTTTGGAAATTAATGAAGTTCTAATGAAGTGATAGAGTTTTGTACTATAGCAGGTCCGATATTTTAATAAGTTTTTGTCATTTTTTTCTATTTAAGGAAACAAAAATTAAACTTATATTGTTTATAATCCGACTTTATTTAACCTTGGATACAATTTGTATTCATATTCCAATTTGTATATAAATTGAAAGAAAGTCAGTCGTACAATCATACAGCTTCCAGGCGGTGGGAAGCGAAAAAACCTTTGAAAAGCAATGAAATGTAAACTTTAAAAATGAAATACAAACTTCATTTAACAGTATATATCCTCTTTTAAAAAGTGTAGGTTCTTTTGTTTTACTTGACACTCGTATTTATAAAGAAAAGATCTTAATGTCACATATATATATCAGGTAAATGAATACTAAATGTATTTAAATAAAATCCAATATGATTCATATTCTTTTAACAAAAACAATTTATAAATATTTGGAGCGCGGAGCGGTGGCATAGTGGTTTAGGTGTATGCCTCTCAACCTAGAGATCATGGATTCGAGCCCTACTCGGGTCACGACCATGTTTCTTCATATGACACCAGTACTGGTTGGTTCCAGGAAGCGGACTCGGAAGTGATTAATATAAGTTGCAAGAACTTGTTTCGCAATCGAGCTTAAATAAATATGTTTAAAGCAAATATTTGGAGGTTATCAAAAAAAAAAGCAGACGCAATTTGTACAATGTTAAGCATGTTTTTCTTTGTATGATTAATTATTTTAGTTATTTTAAATTTTGATCGAGGAAATAAAATGAATCATTTATCTAAGATTTCTATAGTTGAGAATTAAAACAATCATTTAACTCAAACATATTGTAATATTTGTTTCATTAGGTCACTAGAAATTATATAACCATATATTCTGACATATAAAATAGACTTGCTACAATCAGTGCTGTTCAAAAATCTCAGCTTCTTTTGTCCTTTGTATGTACGTCTTTTTATTATGATGATATAGATGTATTATATTTAATGCTAAAACAATTATACCAATTCAAGAAAATTTTATAACCACGCGCTTTAAAACAATTATTAAAAATTGTTATTCAAAAATCATTTTATGTGAATCGGATTACTTATGTATGCAATAAAATTGCACTTAAAATATTTAAATTCTTTTCGTCAATCATGTTGTCCCTCGATTGTTTAAATATTAAAATGTTGGTATCATGTTTTTGAACTCTCTGCATTTGGTTTCTTTTTTCTTTTTGTTTTCAAAATAAATTTCAAAAACAAATCAGCTGTAAGGTTTCTTACAGGACCAAATCAAGAACATTAATGAGAATCCATCTGTATTAAGTAGGAACTATTTCTTTTAGAACTTTTGTGAATGGAAAACACACAATTTTGACCAAAAAAACTATTAACAAGATGTATTAACATTAGGGAAATTTATGGTTAGTTTACTACGTAGTCAATTGTAATCATTCGTGTATCAAATGGTTTTATAACTTTCCATGTATTAAACTGAAATAAAAATATGTTATTTGTTAGACATAACGTGAAGTTTTTCAATTACTTTTCTGGGGTTTTTTGTGTGTTTTTTTTTCACTCAAATGACACTTTTAATTTGACATTCAATTTACGTAAGTTTGAATATAGAAATCACCTCAATTTCTACAAAGAGACCACAAAAAGGTTGCGATTTTCCGTTTTGTTCTTTCAATATCAGCATAAGTAAACAAAAGATTTCGGGACAAATAAAAACAATTATGTTGACAAATTATTTTAATTCGAATGTAACAGAAGAATGCATAAAGGTTATCGCGTTAATAGGCATTGAAACAATAGCAAATATATTTTATAATTATAAAAAGGCAGTAGAATATAAATAAACTTTTGTATTCTTAAAATATTCATTTCTTATCTGGCAACCCAGAAAGACAAACGTATTGTTTAACAATTGAAATGAATATGTTCAGTACAACTACTTTCCCTTAAGAAGATAACTAAATGTACGAGTATATTGCATTGCAATTAATAATTATCTCTTTTATTAACTATTATGTGGTGTACACAAAAATAGTGGAACACAATGTAATATTAATACACAGTTTGAATTTTATTTCACTCAGCTATCGTAAAAGAACTTAAAAACGTAGTGAACAACGGGACCTGAATAATATCAAACACAAATTCTTTAAAATGTTAAATAAATGCTTTACTGGTTTACTTGTTTAAGTTCTTGTGAAAAGGAACAAGCATATCGTTTATTTGAGATATGATTTCTTTTACAATTTAATCATTAAATTTCTAGACTTTTTGGCTCGTGATATTGATATAAGAATATTGAAAATAGCAAAAGATTATATCAGTCATATATTCTGATGGCAAGATGAATCGATTCGCGGCCTTTGCAAGAAAAAAATCGAATAGGATCCAAAAGATTCAGTTAGCTTAGTTTGGTGGTACATTGAAACATTGCATGGTTGTCTTTTTAAAAATTCCTGTAATTATTTTACATATTGCCAAAATTTAATTTACTAAAATGAAACGGAAATCTCAACAGTAAATATTTAAAAATGCTGTAGAAGATACTTCATTTTATAATAATGTTTTGATAATCATATTTAATTGTGATTGTAAAACTGAAAAGAATCTGTGTGAAAGATGCTTATTATTTGTATTGCGGTTTTGAAATAATATGGCCATATCCAATAACATTACGAGTTGACAACTTCTATTCTGTAATGTATAAACACGATAGAACATTAAACTGTAGAAATAATGTTAACAGTGTTCCGTCCGACAGTTAAATTGGCAAGCACTTGTTTTGACATAACTAGGTTAAAACAGTATCGCCTGTCAATTAGCAAGCACTTGTTTGGACGTAACTGGGTTAAAACAGTATCGGCTGTCAATTGGCAAGCAAGTGTTTGTACATTACTTGGTTAATATACCCACCTAATCCATACTCTATTTTAACTTTTTGTCAATTTACAAATGAAAAAAAAAATCAAATATAAAGATTATCTTTGATCGATGTTAACCAACATACACAATAAAATAATAAGAGCAACACTTTAAATAACGGTTAGATGTCAATATATCATTATATTTTTGTTGTATAATAATTGCTTACAAGAAAGTGATTTGTGACACGAAGAGTCATGATACCTACTTTGGAATTAAGATATAATCATTTATGGTATTAAATTCAAAGTTGATTATACTTTCAAGAAGGTTTATTTGATATATTTAAGTACTGTAACAATAAAACGCATTCTACATTTCTTTTGATTGTGCAAAAGCTTTCAAAAATACAATGTATAAACATGGTATGACAAACGCACCACAGATAGATATATACGTTTTACATATACCTCGTTATATGCATAATAACGGAACTTTGTCCAGAAGCTACAAAATGATATTAACTCTTATTGCCCATTAGCGCCAACTAGATTAGATTCTTAGATACTTTGGAACTAATGCCTAAGTACACGTCATTCTGCAAATATAAGCTAATCGTAACAGTTCTTTTTTGAGAATAAAAACGTCCTCATTTCCTTTTGTAGATTGAAGCAATAAAACGACTGATTTCTTTCAATGATCAAATAGTATGTTATAGTTGTTAAAGCATATTAACGAGATATAAAGAATAGTTGCATTTCTACGGAAAGAACATTTGTGCTTAAACATATTTCCTTGCCATGAAAATCATTGCATTGTTAAAAGAACTCCAATAAAAGCTGATCATGTAAATAGAAGATATTTTTTGTTTAGCATGTAAGTTTGAAATATATTTCACTGAGTGAACACCATATGTAATATTTTCATGAGTGGCGTAGCCACGAGTAAAAATAGAATAGCTGAAGTTCACGAAAGAAATATATCAATCTTTTATGTAAAAAAAGAATAATTTTCTTTTTCATGCTTTTTAATATATAATATATATAGATATATAATGTATATTTGTTTTGTACTGTATTTCCTTTCCCCTTTTTACACTAAATTTGCCGAATTTATAACCAAACCCAGACGAAACACTTTTAATGTATTTTGAACAAAATAAATCATTTAGATTTTTTTCCTTTAGACAAATTTAATACAATTTTGACATTAAAATTTATTCAGTATATTTATGTCAAAGCTATTTATGTCGCATTTGCTATAATATTGCTCTCTTCCTGAAATCTTGATATTCATTCAAGTTCACTTCAGTAATGATGAAAGTAATACGATAATTTACAGCGTCATTAACACTAAGAAATAAGAATTTTAGTATTAATTATTAAAGTCTCTCAAGTTTGAATAAACAGAAGAGTGGTCAGTGTTTATCTTTATAATCTTAAAATACAACGCAATTCATTTTGAAGTGCATTATATTACTGAAGCATTCAATAGTTGATACTTTCCTAATTATTTCTAATTGATTTCATTTTTGATATTCGTAATTTTATTACACTAGATATTGCACTGTATGTCATATTGATATGTTCTCTTTAATATTCAAATAAGTCCTGGGAAAACTGCTATATATGTATAAGAACATCTGCTGTGGAAGAAAACTTTACTCTTATATCACATCGGAAATGTTCCAAACAAGTTCCCTTAACAGCACAATTCACGTTGGAATAAAAGAAATGAGATGTAAATGCACATATTTTTAAGTCTCTACGAACTATCATAGTGCCGTTTTTATAGTCTTTTGTTACATGGGATATCCCTGGAGATCAGTGAAAAGCTTTTTCGTGAAAAGAATAGTTTAAATAGTTTGAATTAAATGTATTTTTTTAATAATACACAGATACAAAATTCTATTTTTAAAACGTTGCGTAAAAGTTGGTCTTCAGTAAAGTTATATATTAACGTTTGATTTTCAAATTCAAAACTACCAATATTTCAATATGATTTAATGGTATGAAAAGTATGCTAAAATAGTAATGGTTTGCCTGACTGTGATAACTGTCGCTTTCAATTTCTCTGTGGTGTTAATTAATTTCATTTGTTTAGAAACTATGGAATGATTTTGGCTAACCTCGGGTGTTACAATCTTGAATCAAAACCACCCCAATTTGCTGAAGCTAAGAGATGCATAGGCCGCAGTTTTAGTCGTCTCATGCGGACACGGTTGCTGCAATTCTGTTGCATCAGTCATTAGGGTCAACCCCTAAGCCTCAAGTGTTATCGAATTGACATTGTAAATTTGTTTAACTGGATTTATACTACGAATATTTCGGGAAAGTGACACTCGTTAAATCCTTGATATATAACAAGATACACTTGCGTGTCTTGTAGAAACTGACAGTATGTTGACATTGTGGAGTGTTTGAAGTTGATAAATTAGCTTATTGTTTTTGTTGAAAACCCTCATAATGATGTAAAAATGGTAACACCAATCGTGAGAAGTGTTAATACTGAAATAAAATCAATAATATAATTTCTGGTCATTTAATGGAACACATTCCGAAACAAGGCTGTAAGAGTTTTTTTTTCATATCAAATACCATACTGAGTTAATGATCTAAATATTATCGTTTTAAGGCAAACTTAAGAAAGTGAGGTGTATTCCGATTAACAGTTTAATACTGTTTGAAACTATTTTAGATCTATATTGAGATATTGTCATTGGGTTTTATTTTTACATGTTTCTACTTGATAATTTTGTGCTTTCACTATTTCACCATTTGTAACCATGAAAACTGTAAATAGAAAATTATAAGAATGTCAAATTCAGATTCATTTACCGCCCTTCCCCCTATAACCCTCCGGTTCTATTCCTCTACCTGACTTCGTATGTGTGTCCACTCCTAGTATTGGTCGGTATTTTTATGGTTTAATGCTGCTCTGTGTTGCAGGATTTTGTGAGGATTGTGTTAAGTGAATGCTGCTTTTTCATGTTGTTCAATGTTTGGATTATAAAATATTGGCGTGTGTTTTTCTCGGTATTGCACAAATGATTGCATACAGTTTCAAAGATTGACTAGAAAACTAAACATCATTTGATAGTGCCCATAGGGAGAAATGCCGTTATAAGGATTCCAGAAATTATCAGGATTTGTAAATTAATATTTGTCATATTGCAAAAAATATCATTGATGCATAAAATCAGCTACTCTACTTAGATTCAAATAAAACAAAATAAAAATAGTTACAATTTAAATGATATATTTATCGCTGACTTTATGTTGCAACTAATATTCCAATTTCGACAGCCCTTTATCCATCCCCTGGAAGGTGTGCAATACTGCCGTCCTTCATTGTATACTAGTCAAATGTATCATACATATATAAATAGTAAACCATGTGTACTATGAATCATTGTATTTAATATGTGTCACTGACAGTGCCCTCATTTTCTATGATTTTGCACTTTACAGTACCGTCCATGAACAGGCTCAATCAGACCGAGCCTTCAACATTTTCAATTCTGCCGTGTTGGGCTTTCTTTAGGGATTCTTAGTTCTCTCTATTTGATGAAACAAATCAAATTAAAGATATACTATGCTCATCCTTGAGTAAAATATTTTACTCAAAGAAATTTATTGAAATCTATGAAATTCGTAAACTATATGTCTAATTTGAATAAAGAAATGAATAAACCTATTTTTAGAAGCCACGTTTCCTATTACACGACAGCTAAATATGGCCAGTTTGTTTAACGACACTATATATTCATATTGTTACCACCTATAGTGTGTAGTGTTTTAAACATGACATATCTACTTTGTGTGAAGTCAAAACATGTTTATTTCATATTTACAAAGAGACTGTGTAGCAATTATCAATATTTTCTGATATCAAATTTGAGCATAATATGTCTTTATAGCATGAAATATTATACATAAATTATAAGAAAACATTATGATATAGCCGATTTGCCCTATTTAACATTACAATTAATAGGTTTTAAAATATCAAAACTCTTGTGAAGATCGCTTCATCATGAAATCATCTTAGGCTGGATAAACAGGTGCTTTTATATCTGTAAAAAATTCGGTGAGTGTTAGAATCAATAGTAAATTAATAAATCAAATATTGCTAACTTAGAATACAGGTAAATTCCAAATGACTATTTGATCCTAACATATAAGGGAAATTAAACTATCAAATATCGAAAGGAAGCAATTTCAAACATTTATTTCTTACTACGATTTTAATTCTTGATTAAATAAAGTGCGAATGTTTAAAAGGTTAAAAGCCCTTTGGAATCATAAAATCAATTTCCAATTTACGTTTAGACAAATCTTGTTTATATTTTTTGGACGAATGTCTTTAACAGATTCATTACTTAAGAAAAATTTGTATCAATTGAATGCATTTGCCTGTAAACAACTGCCATTGTTGGCTTTTAATGCAATTCACCAGGACTAAAAACAAAACAAACATTTATTAATTAGAATTCCTAGCAATATGTTAAAAATGGATATATCGAATGTTTCGTGTTTCATTTAATAATAACATTCTACAGCTACATAGCAGTCAATTCATGGTGTTCCGATACGTACGAATCATCATAAACAACAGTCATCATATCGTACTCATACCCATTTATAGGTACCTTTTCAATTGACAGTGTTTTGCTTATTCACATTATATAGTGGAACCCCATTGTATCGTGCTATTCATTGTATCGATCTATTTACAAATCTTTCGATTTTTTTGCAAAATGCAGTAGCTACTGATTGCTTACATTTACAAAAGTGTCACGAAAATCTTTCGCATTTGTTTTGTGCCGTAAAATGGTCAAAAACAGGTTTCCAGTACCGTCAGACTTTGTAGATAATAAATGGACTTATAAATAGTGTGTTCTTATTAAAAACACATTTACCGTCTGTTGAAAGTTCCAAATTTATGCTGACTTTTAAAACAGACATCTTTGATTCTAATTGACTGAAAAATGTAGCATAAAGATGGGTCAGACTTCCAAAACTTTGATTTAATGAGCGATTCTCACAATGCATCGATATAATGGCGTGACCTAATTCTTCAACCTGCTTGACATGTCTGTAAATAATCGTATATTCCAAAGCTAAAAACTATATATCAGTGATGTTTGCCATGTAATATTTATGACAAAAGAATCAAAATAAATGATACAAAATAAAGATTTAGGGAAATTTAATGTTTTTAACTGCAGTTGTGATTAATGGGTTAATAGATCGATACAACGGGGTTCCAGGCTAATTAAAGCGTTTCGTTTACTTCCTATAAGTAGAAACACGTGTATAAGATGAATGAAACTAATATATTGTAAAGATAAAATTATATATTTAAGAACAACAAAATCGAGGGGAACTAAAGAATCCTGAAGCTGTAAGGTCTGCATGGACAAATGACATGCTGTCTAGATAAATAATTCTTGTAATACATAGTAATGTGAAAGTTTTGACATTTAATGTCTGTAATCAAAGGCTTAAGGCATAATCTTTTATAATTAAGAAATAGTTAAATATCCGGGCAGATAAAATAAACGGTGTATTTCGAAGAAAACATTCTGCTGTGAAGTTGCGCGAAAACACACAAATCTCTTAAAAAGGAAAATGCATTTTAAAATTAAATAAAACCGTTATATAACTCATAAATATTATCTTCCGCTGCATTGCTTCAGAAAGATTTTTTTTGCACGTACCAAAATATCTTTCAAATTGTATCTTTTTAGTATAAATGTCCAGACGAAAACCTAGCGGCGTTTTTATAACACTATATCATGTACAGTTTGTGAAGGCAATCCGAATCTTAAGGCAATCCGAATCAATAACGAATGTCTCCTGTAAAATATTTAAAATTTGACCAAATATTTTATGGAACCCGGTAATTTCTTAAAATATAACCCTTTCGCTTTAAATTTATCAATAAACAATCAAAGATGCAGGTGTTTACATTGATCAAACGTCTACTTAATGTTGACCACTAATAGACGATTTCGCGCACCTGTAAATATATTGCCTTCCTGGTTTGAAACTTATCAATTTGTATTCCCAAGAATGGGACCAAAAAAGAAAACTGTAGTTTGCAAAATGTAACCTTACCATATATCTACACATGGAGAAATTTACTGTTGCAAATATTTCTGTTAAGTGTAATTTCTCCTTTAATCTAAATTACACGTTACAGAAGGCAATGCGAATCAACAAGCCGTGATGACGGGGGCCATCTCAAGTTTCACTAAAACATGATTTTTTTTAATAATTTTGTTTTAAAAGTGATATATCTCATCCATGACAGTTCTATTTCATTATTTTTCCTTTCTTTTGAGTTTTGTATAATGATATATAACAAATACTTACTTTGTAATTGCTAACCAATTCATCTGGGATACCACCTCGGCAGCAAATTACATGTATGTATTTTGGATAAAAATAAATTCTTTAAAAACTGGTGGTTTAATTTCATTGCCAGATAATTGAAGTATATGAAAACTTGATTAATTGCAGGCTAAAGATGCTGTTTAAGGAAAATTTGCCGTTTTCTTTGCTATTTTGTAAAAAAAGAAAAATGGAAAAAAAGAGTTGATTTGAAAGTGTCCAGTTAGGGGGTATTGCAAATAAAAATTATATTGCTAAATATTGCTATGTACATGTATTGCTATATTTACAGACATATTACAATATATTGCAATAATATTATTATATATAAAATGCTTGAAAATTAAGGGTAAGACATACAGAAACTTTATTTTAAGATTTAATTTAATATTATGTCCCAATAAATGGTATGCCAGAGGTCCTTTAATAAATGATTTTCATATTTGTATTAAGAAACGTATTGTAAATGAAGGAGTATAAATAACTTAATGTAATTTTTTTATGCCATTGAAGTCAAGGTAACAAAGATGATTACACTTGTATATCTTATAGAATTTTATGTTTTCATTTAATTTAGTTTATAGCTTCAATATATTGTATTATCTGAAAACATACTGCAATATAATATTGCAAGATAATATATTGCGATATCCAATATATTGCACATCCGTATCTTCAGTGCTGTACCCATTATAAAATAAAATAACACCCAGAAGAGCTTATTTGTGAACATATATGTCCAGAAAGACTTTGATATAGATTTACTTTGCATTACGTTTTATACTGTTACATTTATTCAAAAATTTGTTTTTAAAAAGATGAAAAGAAATAAAGTACTGAGTCAGACATTTTTAACATTGAAAGACATAGCAGGGTTGCCTGTTGGTCATGTACCTTAATTGTACCATTGCCAGTTCCTTTAGGAAGCTTACTGAAATTGGTGATTCTGTGTATTGTGAGGCAAAGAATCGCCCTCAGTCAAACTTCCCTTCATGGCCAGCACCCTGAGAAAAGTGTGTTGTTATCCCATGCACATATATAATAAGACATCATAATAAACAACAGGCTAAAGATATTGTCAAAGAGGCCCTAATGGACATGAGTGAAGGGGAGTTTATAAGACTAGCATATTAATCATCAGTACATTTCTGTGATGTAAAAACAGGTGTATACCCCATCACCCTCAATTTGCCGTGTAACAAAGTGATAAAAGGATGAAAAATATTTTTTACAGTGTCTTCAGATTTATTTCTAGATGTAGAGGTTCTATCTTAGCTTAATTATCAAAGTTTGACAGCTAAAGTTATTTTTTAGACAACCCCCATATATGATTCGCATTACCTTCACTTGATTCATATTCACGACACTTTGGGCTATAAATAGAAACTGTCTCTCTTTCAAAACACATGGCAAGGAATTGCAGCAACAACATTTATTGTAAGGTGCGGTCATTTGAAAACAAAAAACACAAAAACATTTTTTAAATTACATATTTGATATTAATATGATAGCGAAATATTTATGTTGATCCAGATTGCCTTCACAAACTGTATATGATTATAGAATAATTTTCAAAGCAAACATTAAACATCCTTTATGTTGTGATTAAAATGGTAAACCACATTAAGTGAAATTATATATATGTACATAATTATGCAAATAAAACTACTTTCAAACATCGAAGAATATATAAAGTATGTACTGCACATATTTGTGCATATTACATGTAAACATTAAAATATATGCATTCATTGCTTATTGTAAAATTTGACTTTAAAATAATTTTTCTATTACCCCCCTTTATCTACATGAAATGTTAAATTCGATAAAATCTTTATAAATAATGCTTTTTGGAACCTACAATATTCATAAATCATAATTTGAGCATCATATTTATGATTAAAAACCATAAAAAATTGTGTAACAGGATCTTTGAAAGACGGGTTAAGTTTTTTCACATTTACATAACTGTATGAAATGGCAAAAAAATACAAAAATATTATATGACTTAATTAGCACTCAATTCCCGAGCTCTATTTTAAATACGCTCCCTTCGCAGCTCACTGAATACACTCACGTTACTTCAGATCGCTGCTGTAACGAGGGCCGATTTGTGATATTGACCTTTACAGTGAACTTTGAACGACCAACGAAAATCTACCAAATTCCAATTCATCCAAAAGTCTTTATACGCATTTACAAGTTAAAACATATCACGTGTCTACAAAATTTATAAATAGACGGGTATTTCCTTGCCAGTTTGTAAACAAAATATAAGAAATAGCGTATCCGGCCAGACATCTCTACAGAAGTTTGTTTTTCGTTCAACCATTGAACAAAATTAGGATACATTTGATTGTTCTAAACATGGTCATTAACGTAACTGGGTTTCTCAAGGTAAAGCTCACCTTCATCGACATAATTTGCGAGAGAAACCAATATCCGCGATCTAGACCTACATCGGAAAGAAAAAAACATCGACAGGACAAATTTTGTATGTCTACTGTACTCTAATTCAGACAACTCTAGAGCATGTGTGAGAAAGATGCACCTGTAAGTGATGTTGAATAGAATTGAGATTGTACTGTATTTGATAAAGTAGCCAACAGTACACCAGTCTGATCTGCAGGTGTCAAGACAGTTCAGGTGTCAATATGGTATGAATTTTGATTTAGGTTTAAACATTTGAGTTTGTGATAATGTGTTAGTAATGTGATATAATTTTTCACTGTTCTGGAGAGGAAAGTTATATATTTCAATAGACAGACTATTTAAATTGTAATTGAACAATGATTGTTGATCAGTAAATCCTAAATATAAAAATATTGCCACACTCCTTTAATAAAGTGACAGCCACACTTCTTTAATAAAATGACATTTTATGAAGGATATTTACATTTTTTTTGTGGTTAATGGGATTTATACATTACTAAGTTACCATTTATTTTAATTTAAATTATCACAGAATCATGACAAATGCAAACCTTCCTAGGAAAACATGATTCAGCACCCATAACATTAA
Organism: Ruditapes philippinarum; assembly: GCF_026571515.1. Classification (NCBI taxonomy): domain Eukaryota; kingdom Metazoa; phylum Mollusca; class Bivalvia; order Venerida; family Veneridae; genus Ruditapes; species Ruditapes philippinarum. Next base: position 54,859 of record NW_026853726.1, on the reverse strand, counting down.
TACATGTGAAATATTTCAAATTGACCAGATTATCTTTCAATATGGACTAAAGCATTAATCAATTTGAAAAAAAACTTCACAATTTGGAGTGACTGAAAAGTGAATAGTGCAGACTATGATCAGATCTTACGGCACTGATGTGTCTCCGCAATTGTTTTTAAAATTCTATAAAGTGTTAAAATTGTATAAAATATGTAACCATGCAGCTAACCAGAAATTTAATCTATGTGTGCAAGGAATATAGAAAATTAAGTAGCCATTATGTAGCTATCATTTCATACAGTGTTTGATTTCTCTTAAACTCTTTTACAATTGTTGTTGAGTTTTTTTGTTTTGTTTTTTCATTAACAAAAATACAAATGTAATTATATTTAGAAATTCTAAAATACTCACTATATTGATATTCATTTCATTTTGTTAACAAGAATATGTTCAGCTGTAGAGGATATGTTTTGAACTTGTTACATAATATAAACATTTACAAGATTATTTAGATATCTTCCAGATGGTACACAATAGAGTAATTTATGTGGCTTTTAAATAAAAAGTCTTGTAACAGTTATCATAATTTATAGATTAATTAATATAAAAGGGTCATACAGTTATCAAAATTGATTTATTAATATACATGTCAGGGTTATGCAGGAGATTAGTGCTTTCTTTTCATGTATTTAAAAAAATAACTTATTATGAGGGCCCAGTGGTTTTGTTCTTTACTTGAAAACACAAACCTTTTTCAGGCAAAGACTGTCAGGAGCGTTTGGCATATGTGTATATTTATTTGACCTTTATAGCTGAATGGCTTTAAGTTTAGTATTAATTTTTCTAAATACTAGCACAAAACATTGCTTCATGGACAGTCAAAGTTCTTGACAAGAAATGTAAATAATATCATTTAAATGTAAAGTGTTTGTTATAGTTATATTTCTCTTGGGAGTAATTAGGCTATTTTTGATAGATTGCACAAATATCTGTCTTATTGAGTGTTTAAGGTCATATAATTACAGGCTGCCTCAAAAACAAAATTACTATTAAAGTTTCGCCATGATAGCTAGATGGATTTTACTATTCCCAAATGCTTATGGGGTATTGAAAGTATAAATTAAACAGTAGCTCAAAGGAGATACTTTAGGAGATGATTTAATTTCAAATTTTAAGTTTTTGCATTTTGACAGATTTCTGTAGATGTTTAAATGGATCAACACCATTTACTTGTTATCCTCTTATGGAATTACGGTGGACTATATTTTGACATTTATTTACATAAATTTGGTTATTTTCTTTAAACAACAGGACTGTTACTGTATAAATGATGTTTTCATACTGTACAAATCTTATATACAGTACAATATACATGTATATAATTGAATAAATATCATAACTTCTGTTTTTAGGGTATATGACAAAAAGAAACACAGAAAGATGTGTTACAGGGGTTGAAGAGCTTTGCTAGCACTTACAGCTACAGCTAGTGCAACAAATTGTGTCAAATAAACATTGTGTACTAAGTACATGTATAAAATACCCATTAGAAATTGTACAGTTGAACTTAAAGGAAGAAAACATAGAAAAAATCAGTGATCAAAGTATATGTGGATATGAAAGCCTCTTGTAAGTGGGAAGTAAATGTTATGAACAAAGACTTATGTGATTTACGTGCATTTACAGAAGATAAAATAAGGATTTTTGACCTTGTTTATTTATTATAAAAATAAAATTTGGGATGGAGAATTATGTGACATATTACTACAGCAAAGATCAAATCAAATCATCAGTCAGAGCCAAATAGCAGCCTTAAAGTCTTCACCATTGCAAAAATGTTGAAATATGGTTAGACTTCAATAATTGTACAGTATGGACCATCATCCGTATATGATCAGATACCTGCATTCAACATATTGATTAAGGTTAAGTTGTGTTGGAACACTTTCTCATGGAATGCTCTATAGTATAATGTGTAATTTTAGGTCAAGGTTTTGCCCGAAATGTTAAGTTTTGTGAAAGGCGACACTGTCACACATAATCCTTTGTCAGCCTTATGGTGACAAATAAGTAGTGCTGCAAGTTGTGACCTTTGTCAAAATGATGTAATGATGGAAATTGTAGAATTTTTTTTACTGGTAATATGAAAAACGTGTGCATGTGCAATTTAAATTTTAAACAGTTATATAATCAGAATCCTTAGTTTCCTATCAACACTCACATCAAATGCAGACCTGGGGTAATCATTAATTGTAATCATTGATTTTTTAATTGATTACATGATTACACTGTAATCATTATGTAATAAATTACCTTGCCCAAAATTGATTAATTTGATTGTAAGTAATCGGTTACAGCTAAAATTCTGTCAGGTATTATGATTACAATTTAATTGACATTGATTACTTTCAGATTTAACAGGAAACTATATTAATTCTAAGGATGCCTTTATTTTGCATGATACAGTTTAACTTTTGTTTTACATTATACAGTAAAAGCCCTCAATTAAGACCATCATCTGGGCTGGACAAAAGTGGTCTTAATTGTGGGTAGGTCTTAATTGTGAATATTCTAATCATTGCTTACATACTTTATGACAATGGTCTGTTTAAGTCATATTGTATGAAAAAACAGTATGTATCTTAAGCTATAAAGTACAAATACAATATAAAAGACACTATAAAATTATGCTTTGATATCTGATGAGAGGAAAGCATATTTCTGAAGAAATTTAACTTATAATTCTCTTCGGTTAGATTTCAATATCAATAATAGTATGATTTACATAAATCACCTATCAAATAAAAATTAATTCTTTACAAAATAAATTTGCTGAAAGAAACATTAAACCTAATAATAATAGTTTTTTACACCTTGTGAAATTAAGTTTCATGCAAAGCATTCAAGCGGATCGTTACAACAAATTTAAGATCTAGATAGGTGTTGACTTTAATATCAGGGTCTCAATAGTTGGGTCAAATTAAGAATAATGCAAAGAATCTGGACTGAATCAGGTTGTCTTAAAAGTGGATTAGCATTTATTCTTAATTCTGGATCATGTAACCATTGACATAAAGAACCTTGTAAAAAAGTCTTATTAACGGTGTGGTCTTAACTAGGGATTCTACTTTACATTGAATGTAATCGATTATCAATCAATTACTCTCTTAAAGTAATTGTAATTTAGTTGATTACAGAGGCAAGTCTGAGTAATCAATAATAATCAATTACAATACAAACTGAAAGTAATTGTAATTTAATCAATTACTGATCATTGTAATCATCCCAAGGTCTGGTTATATTAAAGTAAGAACAACAAATAATGATTGACTATTTTTAATATACATTTTTTTCATGTAAATAATCCAAGAATCTTTTTAAGTTTAAAGTTCCACAAGTCCAAAAGGTTCTAAATACATAAAAAAAACTAACTTTTACTTACACTATGAAACCTATATATACAATCACCTTTTCCGCCAAATATATGAAAGACACATAAAATACATGACCAACGGTGTCAAACACCGTTAATGTAACAATAGACGTTTACCGGCAGTGATTGTGTGTTACAATGAGAACGGTATATCACATTAATGTAAATTACACCGTTGCTAAACGGATACTTTACAGCAACACATAACCCTGTTGCATATACAAAAGAACATAGCATATTGAGGAAATTCATTATATGAGTTAATCATATTACTAACGCAAAAATAAACCTAAACATTTATTGATTTATAAACATTCATATAATAAATTATCGTGATGTTTGCGACATCAACCTTATGATATTAAGATTAATCAGTATCTACCTTAGTTATTCGTACCAACCTGGCTGGACCATCTTTTGCATTCGAAAACATTGCGTTACTCTGAATAATAGATATCTACTATAATGATATATTACATAAATCAAAATTTGCTATTGAATGGTATCTAAACATTGTGCTTAACTGTTTTTAATATTTTAGAATATTTATATTTCATTTGTTACAGTAATGGAAAATTTGTTAAACACATAGACAAAATAGACACTGAACACACATTATTTTTTGATAAAAAAATGCCCTTGGTTGGTTCTATTTATCGGTCCGTTTATTCACATTTTGGCTTTTCGTTCAAAATAATCCTTTCTTTTTTGAACATTTGATTCACCACTTGAAATAATCTTGTTGATCTCCTTTTTGATGTCTTGTTGCTGGTTTGTGCTGTGGATTTCATCATTATTTCTATTAGCTGGCAATGAGCCTTCGTCTCCGTCACTTGTGGGCCTAAATTGATATATGTGGAGAAAACAGTTGCTTTAAAGATTTTTATAAGCATCGATTGCCTTTGAAAAGATATATGAGTTGATATTTTATTTTAAGATTTTTAAGATTTATAGATATAAAATCAAATTGTATGTCAAAATAATATCTGTATATGTCAATCAATTTCTAATGCAAAACTGGAAATGTCACACATTTGATCAGAATCTGTTATTAATGATTGTTTCATAGAAAAAAGGAAAATAATTTAACATTTTCGCACTTAGCCAACTAGAAGGTTAAAAAAAGAGTGCCATGTATCTCTGAAGCGAGATGTCTTCACCATCGTTGTAATGAGCGGAAGAGGTTGTTTCTTCGTTATGTATTGGCCTAGATTGCATAAAGTGACATATCTATCTATCTATCTATCTATCTATCTATCTATCTATCTATCTATCTATCTATCTATCTATCTATCTATCTATCTACCTATCTATCTATCTATCAGGATCTTTATAAAAACATTTCTGAATGTATGTATGCTTTAAAGATTATCCTAAAAAGAATTGTTAGGATTAACAGAATTAAAATTCAAATTATATGTCAAATAAATATCTGAAAATGACTATCAATATCTATTGTAAAACGGGAAATTTTAAACATTTGGTCATAAACAATTACATGTATCCAGTAAATTTTCGAAATTAAATAATTTCTTCTTGCAACTGAATAATTCATAGCAGAGAAATGTCATGTAATATTATAAAGATAAAGCGTGACAATCTTTCATTACAATTCATTCTTCATAATTGAATTTTTATTAAAATACTAAATTAAAACTGTCTTAAGTTTGACGTTAATGATGAATTATTCTTGTGTATGTTTGCAATGATTATCTCATTATCAAAAGTAGAAGAATAACGGAAAATAATTTAACATTTTCGCACTTAGCAAATTAAAAGGTTCAAAAAGAGTGTCATGTACCTTTGAAGCGGGGTTTCTTCATCATCTCTGTCATTAGCGGAAAAGGTAGCTGTTTCTTCGTTATGTTGTTGGCTAGATGGCATAAAGTGACATCAAAAACACATCTGTCCATAAATGTCTATATGATTTTATCTATCTATCAATCAGGATATTAATAAAATACTTCTGCATTAGCTATGCATTTAAGATTATCCCATAAAGAATTTTAGGATTAATTGAAATAAAATTCAAATTATATGTCAAATAACTATCTGAAAATGACTATCAATATCTATTGTAAAACGGGAAATTTGAAACACTTGATCATTAACAATTACATGTATCCACTAAATCTTAGAACTTAAACAATTTCTTCTTGCAACTGAATAATTCACAGCAGAGAAATGTCATGTAATATTATAAAGATAAAGCGTGACAATCTTTCATTACAATTTATTCTTCATAATTGAATTTACTAATAAAATACTAAATTAAAGCTGTCTTAAGTTTGACGTTAATGATGAATTAGTCTTGTGTATGTTTGCAATGATTATCTCATTATTTAAAATAGAAGAAAAACAGAAAACAATCAAACATGTTCGCCTTAAGTCAACTGAAATGTTCGAAATAAATGTCAAGTACCGATTTCTTTGGCTACGGTTGTCTTGATAAGTTTTTCTTTTTCTCCATTTGTTCATAATCTCTTTACGGAAGATAACGCTGAATAAAGATGGTAAATAAGATGTTATTTATGATAAGCAAAATTTAAAAGTATAAATCACAATGCCGTGTGCGCTGTGTACACAAAACCATCACTAGATGATAACCAGATTGGGGGTAATGGTCTTTCATGAGCTGTGGATAATAACCTGTGCGACAAACAACGTATAATACATAGTATCGTAATAACGGACCATATTTGGAATAATAATATCTGTCATATGTTGCGGTTCGGACCGGAATATCCGTCCCGAGGGGACCCGCCCATTGGGTGGTAACGAGGCTTGCCGAGTTACCGCCCATGGGCGGGTTCCCGAGGGACGGATATTTCGAACCGAACCGCAAACATATGTTAGATATTTTTTCTTGCATATTCTGCCATATTATTTCATATTTAAAATGGTTTACCTCAATATGATATATTTTCATGGAAATTAAAGTCATTTCATCCATAACTATTTTCTAACAATAGCGTATGAACTTACAACTTAAATAACAACGGCGAAATGACGTCATCCTTAGCACATATTTCCCTTCTAAAACTACGTCATTTTAACGCGGTTCATTCATAAAGCGCGCTAAAATGACGTTGTTGTTTGGCACGCGACTCATCTGGCACCCCCCGTGCCAGATGAAATTTCCGGCATGGGTAAAACTCACGGAAACGCCAGTCTGATATGCAAGAAGATTTGAGTAATGACAATATGCTGGTGTCTTAACAATTTACCATAAAACAACATAAATATAGAAGGGAATGCAACAACAACAATACTTAATATCTAAGTAACAGAAATATACATAAATCTCAAATATAATGTATTAAAATATTGATGGTTAGTATATTCTCTCTATATAATTGCACAATAGCATAATTTAAGTACACAGAGGTAATTATGCCATATTACAAACTAGACACAGTTCAGGTTTACGCAATGTGAATATTTGAAGTCATAGTAAGAAACGGGCAGGTTTTTAAGAGAAGACTGCCTGAACAGTTTGTTTGATGTTTTCTTCTCTGAAAATACTACCGTAACATGACCATATTTAAAATGCATCGCACGAAACATAGTATGTGAATTCTTTTAATGTATCCATATTAGATCTATTCAATAAAAGAATCCTAGATTTCAATACAAGCATGCAGTAGTTTTTATTCTTCCCAAAGACCATATTATACCTAAACTTATATCAACATATTAACTAAAAATCATTAAATGGTTTTGAAAATATATCATAACTAACGTACATCAAAGTCAGTATGACAAGGACTGCAATAATAGACAAACATAAAGTCACCGGTACAATCACTCCAAACGGCGTATTAAGGTGATTTCCATTTCCTGTCCCTTCAAAACAAAAATCGTTAGTATTAAATAATATTTATCAATATTATTTCAATAGTTATTTTTATATTATGATTCATGTTTTCTGTTTTTTACTATTAATATCATATAAATTTGAAAAATCTTAATTAAGCTTTTCGGGATAAACTTTACCATAGATTTCATTAATAAGTCCGAGTCTGAACATTTTGATAGAATAGTAGTCAGTCTTAAAATTGAAAGGAAACATTAAGCAATATGCTATTAATACACTGATATCAACATTGTTTAACTATATCTAACATTTTCACATTGAATTTAAGAACGGCGCATTCTAAAGTCAATTTCTCGTTCATATACATTAAACGTACCAATTTTTTATTTTTTTTATAATACCAATTTGCAATTAATGTCCTAATAAAAACAATTATCAAAACGTTTAAACGCAGCATTAGCGATAAAGCAAGGCATACTGACAACAATATGTCGAAGGATACAAGATGAATATTACCTTTGGGTTTGGTAATGTACTTCATAACAGAAATGTCTGACTCTTTAATTTCACTTCCATACAGAGCTACTATTTTGAAATGGTATTGACCATCTTCATTCGCTGTCACATAAACTATTTCTGTATGATCATGCCCGCAATCAGCATCAGTTTGGCAGCTTCTTGAATTTTTAAATTGGATTTTTGGGAAAAATTCTTCCTCAAAGTTGTCGATTATCTTAAAACAAGAAATACGATTTTTGTTCAGCATTTTTTCTTTTGTATGTATATGTCATAAATTTCGAATATACTTATCGTGTGGCTTGTGTTTGCAGGCAAAACGATTATAATTTAGATCTTTAATCTTAATTAAAGGAAATCATATAGATTAAAATCGACAAGAAAAGCTAGTGTCATCTGAATATTTCACGAGTACGTTTTTGAGTTGTCTTATGCTGATAAACTAGTTGCAATAAATCAGGTTAATTTCCATAATTAACTTTTTACCATGTGATTGAATAATGAGAACTTTACATATGTTTCGAATAAAATTCGTATTTAATTTACAATATAAATCGATGAAGAACTGTCATTTAAACTATTGATACGTGTAGTTTAAGAAACGTACTGATATCTTTTTCCATTTGAAGGAAACTTTTGTTCCCAAGGAAACACAGCCAGATGCCGCTTTTATTGTCCCAGATTGTGTATCTTCTAAAAGTCGAGGCGTATTGTCTGTAACATAAAAATCGTAATTAACTTTTATTTATCGCAGATTTTACGAACATCTAGAGATATAACTATTTTAGAAAAGCGCCATTTATATTGTTTAAAAGATAACAAGTGATTTGACAGTATATCTTCAACGAGTGATCATATTTTAAATTAAGTAGAAGGATCGAGCCAATCAATTAATCAGCATATGTTCGTTGAGTACATGTTTCTGGTTGTTAAACTGTTACGATATCTTCTTAGCTTCAAGCAAATTAAAACGTTGAGACAATAATGCGTACCTCTCATTCAATGCCATACAAAATGTCAAAACCCCAGACTAGGTTAAACCAAAGCATTTTTCTTTGAAATAAATACACTGAAGCATCGCATCAGGTATTATATTTCTTTTTCGTATGGACCTTATAAAGGCTTAAACTGTCATTTGGAAGCGAAGCAGCCCAGTCTTACATGATCTTTAATAAGACATATGATATACTGCGGAATGACACGATTTGTTTTGCGACTCGTCCATAAATTACGAGTGAATGACAACGTTCACAAACGTCAACTTTACACTTTATTACAAGTTTTAAATTTCTGATCTGACTTTGTTGCTACAATTTCCTTAAATGGTAATACCATGTTTTCTTATGATTCTTTATGTTTTCTTATTTTCAATGTACAATGCAACTGTCTGAAGTTTACAGAAAATTAATATCTAAATGTGGAGCAATACTACAATGGAACCTAAAGGGGAACTGCCTCACATTGAACAAAACGCATCGGTGTAAGAGTTGATACATTGCACAGTCATAAAACAGCTATCCAATTCAATTTCAATTCAATATTTTATTTGGCATTAAACTACATATAGCATATAGTCATTATTACATAATATAGGTAAAGTGTAAGACATTTTACAATAAATTGTTCATAAAACAGTACAAAATGTTTTCAGAGAAGTTATTAACAATATACCTTCATGAGATTTAGCAATTAACAATATGAGATATATACTTAACATTGAAATAAATTGTTATTGTTATCTATATGTATATATATGTATACAAATACAATCATACAAAATGTTTTCAGATATGTTATGAATGGTATGTCTTTATGTACATCTAACAATATATAAGCTACTCAGAGTTTTTATTTTAGTGAAAAAAATGTAAATACCTTGACATATTATTAAGTTCTTTTTCATTTTTGATGACATTAAAGTTTCCATTTTTTTGAAGTGGCAAAAAATATGGTTTTAAAAATTTCTTACGAAGGTTATAATATTTTTGGACAAACGAGTAAAAAATGGAATTCGTTTTCAATGACATGCATATTGCACTGTTGACATAGTCTATTTTCTCTCGGAACTCCGTTGTGCCTACCATATTTCAAATTTCTAGATTATGTGATGATAGCCGAAATTGCGTCAGTTGTACTCTGTATTTATTTATATTAACACAATTTAAGTATTTTTCAAATTCGAGGTCGTACTTATACATACTGTATGATTGTAATTTACTTGAATTATTTATTTCTGAATACCAAGTTTGTTTATATATATCTAATATTCTATTCTTTATTATTTGAAATGATATATTAATTTCGTTTTGCTGTCGCCATAGAAAAGGAAAAAACCTATTTCGTCAAGTATTTTTTTTATTTGATATGCCCAATTATTTCCGTTATATGATATGTTATTATTGACATCTTCTTTCATGACATTATACATTTTTCTTATTAATGAATTATTTTCTGAGCTCAAATTTTTAACCAATATTTAATCATAATAATTTTGCGGTGTAATTCTCATCGGATACCGTCCCAGTTTCTCCGTAAAGACCAGCTAGATTCGTTGATTTTTTAACGCTAAGTGTCTTTCGTAAAAATTTACAATGTTACGCTCAATATCTTTACCTCGTAATTGCCTATTATTTCAGCGCCATAATTTAGGATTGATCCCACCAAAGAATCAAATAGTTTACATTTTTCTTGTGTAGATAGGTCTATTTGATTAAAAACAATAAATAAATTATGTAAAGCAAATAACGAATGTTGAGCAAGCTTCTTTTGTGTACGATGCATGTGGACCGTTTTTGAATAAAGTAATTCCTAGATATTTGAATGATGTCACTACTTCGAGTGGGATATTATTAAAAAAAAAAGTGTATGCAGTATGACGACCTTGTTCGAAAATCATGATTTTTGTTTTGTTAGTGTTAACCTTTAAATTCCAACTATTGCAATAATTTTGAAGATCATTAAGTAATGACTGTAGCGCTTCCGGCGAATGTGCAAAAAGTACGGCATCATCGGCAAAAAGAAGTATGAACAGCTTTAATTCATCGAGAGTAAAAATATTATCGTCGAAACTGTTTAATATATCATTTACAAAGAATAAAAATAATAGACTGGAGCTGGGATCTCCCTGTTTTGCGCCGATGTTTGATTCAAAAAAGGATGAAACGCATTTATTATATCTTACAGCTGCTTTAACAGTACTATACATACATTGGATAGCTTAATGAATTTAGAACTGCCCTTTCGTTAACAAGTTTTTGAAATATAAAATGACCTTTCTAATTTGTCAAAGCATTTTTCAATATCTATGAATGCACAGTATAGCTTTTTACGAGAAATAATGTTTTATTAATAATAGCTTGTAGAAGAAAAATACAGTCGACTGTTGATTTTCCCTTCTGGAATCCATATTGATTATCGATGATTTTGTTATATTTGGTAGACCATTTTGTAAGACGATTTAGTAAGACTTGAGAATATAATTTTTTGCAATGATATTTATAAGTGTTATCCCTCTGTAATTTTTTGCTTCATTAATGTCCCCTCCCTTAAAAATTGTACTATGATTCTGACCCCCAGGATGTTGGGTATTCTCCAGATTCAAAATTCTGTTAAATAATTCTAGTATTATATCTGTGAAATAAATGGAAAATGAGTGTTTGTATATTTCCGCGATTAGTGTATCAGGACCACTACTTTTTATTATCATTTTGTGAATAGATCGCTTCTTTTATTTCTGACATAGTTTATTTTACAATCAAGGTCTTCATTCATAATTACCACTGAGTTCCTTCATCTATCAAATGTGTATTATCTGAACAATATAAACTTTTGAAAAAATTATACAACTCGTCAATATCAAGATTTTCTGCTGTTGGCTGAGATTGAGAGTATTGTTCTTTAATTTTTTCCAAAATTGACGAGGCTGAGATTTGCTTAAAATATTAAGATTGTTTTTTTCTTTTAAATTATACTTATACTTTTGTAAACGTTTGATCTTGTTATATAATTGTTTTTTGCATTCAACAAACTCTTGTCTATAGTTTATATTAGATTTTGTTTTTAACAAAAACATTCCTTGCTTTTTTAATTTCTTTTCTTGCGGTGAAACAGTCCGAGTTGAACCATGTTTTTTTATTATAATTGTTTGTTTTAGTTTTATATGTACTTCCAAAAACTTTGTGAGAACAGTCATTCAATACCTGAGTGAAAGAATTTACAAGTGAATTAATATCATCGGAATTACATCTATTTAAAATATCATGAAAATCACATTGCTTTGTGTTAAGAATTGAGTGAAATTCGTTTATTTTGGTTGCATCCCATCGGATAAATGTGTGATTATCTGACAAATCATTTTGACTTTCTCTATTTTGCGTTTTCTGTAAAATATTTATTGATAAACCTGAGTGATCCGTTTGCTGCATTTCGGAATAAGGAAACAAGAAATTTATCATTTAAAGCTTTTGGGGTAAGTTGCATCTTTTCATTATCCCTCATGTGCAGACTCAATCAAACCTAGTCTGCAATTTTCATCACACTTATCCAGATTTTTGTATTTTTCTTTTTAGATGATTTGTGCGGACATAGTTCCTGTTTCAAAAACTTAAATAGTCGCCTTTTATATAGTAATGCGAGATCATACGTCTGCTGTTTTATTTTGGTAACGGGTCTCTTGTGCCTTTTATGTCTTATAATCGACCTTTTTGCTCAAATTTGATGTTTAATGATTGAAATTTGCTTATTTAAGTTTATATATCGTTTAATGGTGATATAGTTAATTAATGTATGGGGCATTATGATAAACCATTACGAGCAACATTGGTTATATTTAAATAAGAAACATCGTTCGGATTCCTAGCACGACATTGACTAAAGAGTAACCGTCCTGTCACAGTATAAAACGAGTACTACTAGTACGGACGTAACGAATTTTCGTTTTGTAACGTTTCCCTTTTAATATTTACAAATGTGCAGACCTAAACGGACATTCGTCTAGGAAGCATTTATTCGGCTCTTCTAAGGGTATGCAGTGCATAGCTTGCCATTTCTTCGCAGCCATTTTAAGCGTGCGTAAGACCTTGATTGTATTTACAAATCTGTATACATAATACAATGAGAGTACTGTAATCGAAAAACCTGTCATGAGAACAATTACTGTGAATACTTACAATAGATATATACCAATGAGTTTAGTCAAAAGAATATGCACAACGCTTATTTTGAGATACATGTAGTATAATTACATAATAAAGGTTAGTTAATTGAAGGCATAAATATATTTACCATTGACTCTTAAAATTACAGAATCAGTATAAGAACCATCCGAACATACAAGCCTTCTTCCATCGTCTTTCATAGTAACCTTTAGTATTGTTAAATTGAATATTTTTCGTAGCATATCGGATGAAATGCTGTACTGTCCAACATAAACAGGCGTTAACGTACACTTATTTTGTACACACCATGCTATTCCCGTTTCATTTTTTTCATTCATCCATTCAACTCCAAACGAATTCTTAAACATACAGGTTAATGTCACATTTTTGCCACATTCAAAAGTTATCTCATTAGTCCGGTTGTCTGCTTTCTTTATAAAGATGTTTGCTCCTGAATTCAAATGAAACATATGACATTTTTTAAGAAGGAAATATGATAATGGAGTAACTTTAAATTGGAGAGCATTCGGCAACACTTTAATATTCGATAAAATCAAAACAGTTTATTAAGTTTAGTCAATAGAATTTTACTTACTGAAGTTAAAATGCTATGACAAGCACGAATCTTATCGTAAACAACTAATATTCTAAAGCTACTCGATATATATTTGCTTGAACCAAATTAAATGTAGACATCAAGGTTATGTCGATTTTGTCAAAGTTCCGTTTTGTACGGAAGCAAATTGAACGGAAGCCCATTGCGGCCATTTTGAGCTTGAAGTTAGAACTTAGATGTTAGAACTAAGGTCTTAGCTCTGAGAACATAGAGGCTCCGTAAATGAGTGAAACGCCATATTAGGATAGACACAGATTTAAGTACAAATTATAAACTTTTGATTATATTTCTTGAATTTGGGTTTTATTTGTTTGTGTCTGCCTTATGATCAAAGAAGTGTCATAACCAAAATAACAATATCAACTTATTTTCACGCGATGCACCTGCACTTCCGCCTGTCTTTTACACTAGTCAACAGGTATAACAATACGGTGCAGACAAAAACGAAGTATAACCAAGCGGAGAGCTTGTCTTGATCGATCGAAATAAATGACTACATACAGGTGGTCCAAAGGGGCCCGTTACAGTGAAGGACCTTCAAAATGACATACACTTTGGCAAACTTTCATTCTTAGAATTTAAATATTAGAACTTAGACATTAGGACTTAATTCTTAGAACCTAGACGTAAGAACGTAGTTATTAGAACTTTACGGAAGCCCATAGGGGCCATTTTGTCTTAGTAATTTTGAATTTTGACTTCATACTTTCTTATTATCTGTTTTGTCTAATGTGTTACTTCTTCATTGTTACCTATATATTTCTTCGGAAATTCATAATTAGTAAGACAAAATGACCCTTATGGGATTCGATAGTTTCGTTTTGGTATAATTATGAATATTAATCATTTATTATATTAATTATATTATTAATCATTTTATGAATTATTCTAACAAAAAAGTCATATGATCTCTGATCCGTCAACCTGTGTGTCTTAAAAATAATATCCTTTTTTGTGATAAAAGATGACAGGAATCTTCTATTGAACTGTTTTAAGATAACTGTTTTTGTGAAATGTCTGGTTTAGTCAGAGCTTCAAAGAATGACCCAATCAAATTGTGTGTAGATTCTACATTTTAAATATTTGTGCACTTTGCATCAGCGGTCAATCGTTCCGTTCTTCCCTCTGTACCAGGTCAAGATTACAGTGGCCATTAAATAAAAGTTAATCATATCCTAACTTTAACGACGTGCACTTCTCTATTAATATTTTAATGAAGTTATAACCGGTTTAATACTGATTTACTGGTTTACTATGATATTCAGAGGATATTTTTTCGTTTAAGTTGAATATGGAATATATTTTCACGAAACATGATAAAACGCCACATATTTTCACGAGCCGGAAAAAAATTTGGCATTTTATCATGTTGAGTGAAAATATATACCATATTTCACGAAAAAAGAAAAAACAACCTTTTCTATTTAATTTCATTATCAAAGAAAAATGATAACGAACCCCCTTGCTTACTGCAATTGTACAGCGCGCAGTAATATATTATTTATAGATGGGTCTTGTTTGTGCATTATTTGGCGCTACATTGTAACGTCACGTAAACAACTCTTTAAATGTCTGTACAGCGTTAATGACTAAATTAAAGAATTTGGTGTTCGGATTTATTTTCTAAGTTAGATCATTTTCTATCATTCAAGGTAGTTTTCAAAACACAATTCAACAAAAAGCTGTTTTGTATTTATCAGATTTTTCAAACAAATGGCGAAAGAAGTCCCTAAAATAAATATGAGTTTTGACTTCGCCCACTTTCATATTCATATTTCATATTTATTAAAAAAAAAAAGAAATATTTGACTGATTTAGCACCATACTTCGTGGGTTAAATTAAATAAATTAGTATATTAAAAGACAGTGATTTTTCATATACATTTCCTAATTTGACAAAGTGGCATAAATCTACACAAATGATTGATGGTGTAACCTGCTCTCTGCTTTAAATTGGGGCCATCAGTATATCCACAAGGAATTGCATTACTGACTAGACACAATAGAATCTTGCAAACGAAGTTTAAGATTATGGCCAGACAAAATCAAAGTATAAGCAAGCGATGACCTTGTGTCGGCTAACCGAAATAAAGGGCTTAAAAGGTGGTCAAAAGGGGGCCCTTGGCAGTTTAAGACCTATAAAGTGGCCCAGACGACGTGGCCCGACTATCTTAGAATTTTAGACATTAGAACTTAGACATAAGAACTTAAACATTAGAACTTAGACATTAGAACTTAGACATTAAAACTTAGACATTAGATCTTAGACATTAAAACTTAGACATTTAAACTTAGACACTAGAACTTAGACATTAGAACATAAGCATTAAAACTTAGACATTAGAACTTAGACATTAGAACTTAGACATTAGAACTCAGACAATAAAACTTAGACATAAGAACTTAGACATAAGAACTTAGTTATTAGAACTTAAAAAATCGGGTTTGAAAGAGCTAAAAGAAGGAACCATTACTCCATTCCCATACATAAAACTTCAAGTAACAGTAAACTACAAAACATACAAGATATTTATCTCATTAATCACTAAAATGAGTATCACAATCTCGAGAATTTGTCGATGGCATAATCCCTTGCCAAATTCAAGAAATAGTTAAAGATCCTGTAGGTTTTAAATCATAAATATGATGATCAAATTAAAATTTATCAATACTGTAGGTTCAAAAAAGCATAATTTATAACGATATTACCAAATTTAACATTTCATGTAAATAAAAGGAGGTAATAAAAATTTATTTTCTATAAAGTTTAAGTCAAATTTTACAATAAGACATTTATGCATATATTTTTAAATTAATGATTACATTTTATATGCACAAATATTTGCAGTACATATTTCACATGTTCTTCGATGTTTGAAATTGTTTTATTTGCATAATTATGTACATATATATAATTTCACTTAGTGTGGTTTACCACTTTGATCACAACATACAAGATCTTTATTACTTCATTTATGGTAAAGATCAATGTTATCTGGAGGTCAACATCAAATATTCATAGAAAAAATAGAGTGCGTATGATCTCAGGGATACCAGAGCCCAAAAGGTCAAAATGCTAAAGTTTAGGTAAAATTCAAGAAAACCTATGGTGAGTATGTGTTGGTGAGTATGTGTGAATATAAACCATAACAGTTCAAGAAATACTCAAGTTTAGTAATTGTAATTAATAAATAATATCTAAGATAATGGCCGTCTGCAGGTAAAGGTCATACATTCAGAGTTTAAGTAAATAGTTAAAGTAGTCAATAATTGTTTCGTGTGGATCCAAACTTTAAGGGTAATAAGCTTGCATTTCTCAAGAGGAATTTCTTATTACTAGGATGGTAATGTGGGAATATGATCAAAAAGGTAATGTAATATAAGCTTATGTGTAAATAATTACAATACAATGCTGCATATTGATGAATGGAAAATGCAAATAACAATATATCGTGATATGGTACGTTATAAATGTCTAAAATATTTACGTTTTTAGATTAAACTCAAACAAAATAGAGACATAAAAGACAGATGATATGCTTATTTTTAATTCCCTAAGACATAATAGCTAACAACAAAGAGTAACAAATAAGACAAAACAGACAATAAGAAAGTATGAAGTCGAAATTCAAAATAACTAAGACAAAATGGCCCCTATGGGCTTCCGTACAAAACGGCCTCAATGGGCTTCCGTACTTGTGTCTTATGACTTGCTACTTATAACTTTTGACTTCTGATTTGTGACTTACCTGTCTGACATAATTTGGCGCGTTTTTTTAAAGAAATATGGCAGACATAAACGCTTTTTATTCTAGAACAATTTTCTCATTTAATTAAGGTATTTAATAACACATCGTATTTCATCATCTGGGTTCGCTGCGACTTGAAGACTGCTGAGCATCTCGTTTTGTCGACAGTTGTTCTGTCTTCTTTGAAATGTAAGTGTTATACAAACCCCTCTCACATGTAGATTCTCTTGAAATTTATTATTTAAATGATGGTTGTGAAAGCTGTTAATATTCTGTATATGTTAAGATAGTGTCTGATACATTCAAGGGTTGATGGATTTTTTAAAATTTTAAATATATATTCACATTAATCAGTGTGCTAGCTAGCGCATAGTGTCGCCCAAAAGCAAAAATCAGGGTAGCAGGCTGACTGAGTGGTTCACACATTTGACTTTTGATTGGAGGATTTGCCGGCAGTCTAGGTTTAAACCTTGCTAGACTTGTGCTAGCTGGTGCTTCACTTGGTAAAAAACTAAACAATCATTGCTGACGTTACTATATTAAGTGATTCTATAGAGATTATATGTTATTTGGATTATGACTTGTCTGTCCGATTTGGTCGGACATTGATTGATGGATTCCCAATTATATAATATTTTTAAACAGATTATATCAACAATCGTACAACAGCATACGTGGGTGCGCCATGGTTTTGAGCCATAGCTGCAATTTGCGTATTTTGTACTTTTCAGCTTGTAGCAACGTAAAGGATTTCAACGAGCGGAATATTTTTATTACCAGCAAGCTTCTAAAACAGGGCTACCGCTATCATAAATTACGGAAATATTTTACTAAATTTTACAATCGTAACTTTGATTTAATTTCTAAATTCAATAGTGATTTAAAAACTCTTCTGCGACAAGGGATTAGCCAGCCTGGTTTTTATGGCGATGTGGTTTACAAACTTCGTAAGATTTTGGGTCATGGTAATTTTTCTGCTGTTTTTACTAAAATCATTAAACGTTTTATTAAAAGAGGTTATGACCCTACTATTTTAAGACATACTGCATGTTTAGTGTTCAACCCTTTTACAGTTGGACACTACGCTTTCCTCTTTTGATTGCATCTGACGGACCAAGAGGGAGACTCCATGATGGATAGTTCGTAAAGCCCTTTGGGACTGAATTGTCTTAATGTTCGTCTTCTGCCTTGCTTCGTCGGGCCCTTGTAGGTGATTTTCTTGTTGCTCTGTCTTCCTTTAGGACATTGAGTACTTTTGTTATGGTCATTGGGTTTACTTTTATATGTTTCTACATGATCATTTTAGTGTTTTACTTATTTAACCTTTTGTAACCATGACAACTGTTAGAATTTCACTTGGCGGGGATTCATTTAATTTACACTTGTCTCGTTTATAGGAACATGGTGGGGCTAAGAGCGAGGTTTGGTGCACCATTAACCGGTTTAAACTCCCCAGCTGTCATTATTATGCTGCTGACCGTTCCAAGGCGGCGCCCCACTGTGTTCCTCAGATGTATGTCTATGTTGTTTCATACTGTTTTGGTGACACTTTTGCTTGTGTCTCTTGTTGTTTTCTCGTCTACGGTTAGTATCTTCCCCATTGCCTCTAGTTTTTATTTCTTTGATTACCCCCCCCCTCCCCCCTTCCCCGGTCTCCTGTCCCCTTCCCCTTTGTGGGCCTATTATTCTTTTCTTTGAATTCCTAATCAGTTACAAATTATTTATCATTTAATGATTAACGTGTCGTTGCCCTGTCCTTTTTATGTTTGGGGTCCGCCTGGGCTCCTTGCCATTGGTTCTTGTTGCTGGGTCATATGGGGGTTGCGTTCATTGAACGCCGCCTTTCCTTGTTGATCTTGTTTATCATATTTTATATCACTGCGGATGATCACGTGACCAAACTCGTACAATGGGCTCATAAAATGGCGGCCTAAACGTTCGGTAAAAGCAGTAAAATTGAGGTAACCATACAGTTAACGTTAAATTTATATGTAAAACTAGGCCGCACGGAGTCCCTGTATAAAACCACGTACTGCTCTGTTATTTGTTATTGGTTACTTTGTAGGCCTGAATGTCGAAAAAGTGGTTTTGTGTGATTAGTACAAAGGCCGAACAGGTACTAAAAGGCGTTGTTTTCAGTAAAGAAAAGACATTTTGAGCAAAATTAGCAATGACATCTTATGCACAATTTCAAGTTTGCCTGTCATGAACAATTTCCATCCTTTTTAAAGTTGCATAACGAAGTTGTGCATCTTTTTAAAAAACGAGTACAATGGTCGAACCAAATTTAATGAGTACAATGGCCGAACGATTTTATTGCCTGTCCTATTTCATCAATTTTTTCATTGAATTATGCTTGTTTCTCGCTTCCTGTCTTTGAAATCATACAAACATAATATTTGAAAGTGAAAAGTAGAAAGAAGTATTAAATTAAATGAATTCAGTTTGCTTGATATACATTCTCATCTTGATATTATTCTGCTTTGATAACACACGTGTACATCAGCTTAAAAGTATTTACAATACAAAACTAAAATACAAACATGTTCATTATATAGAATTTATTTCACCAGCAAAATATATGTTTCAATTACGTACATAAAATGTCATACCATTTTGTCAATTATTTTTGAAATAAAGTCAGTAGTTGTTGTGTGTGTTTTTTTTTTTTTTTTGTATTTCAATTTGTTTGTTTGTTTGTTTGTTTTGGGTTTTACGTAACATCGACACAGTATAGGTCATATCGCGACGTTCCAGCTTTACTGGTGGAGGAAGACCTCAGGTGCACTTCCGTGCATTACTTCAGGCACAAATGGGCACCTGAGTAGAACCACCGACGTTCCGTAAGCTAGCTGGATAGCTTCCTCACATGAAAGAATCCAAAGTCCCTGTCAGAATTCGAACCCACAGCGGTGAGGAGCAAGTGGTTTGAAGTCAACGACCTTAACCACTCGGCCACGGACGCCCCATCTTGTATTTCAGACGCAGAAAAAGTGTTTCCCTTCAATGAAAAGCATGTTAACGTATATCTATGGAATACATACAATATTGTATATTTTAAATTTTAATATTGTGCTTATAATATCGATAAATACTTCATAACACCATATTAAGAAATTCAATATCTTTACAGGAATCGGAAATTCTGATGTGTTTATTTGCCGGCATTATGGCAAATCGTATAGAAGACGATCAGCTTCATGTCGTCACGAGCAGGTACACAAGGAAAAGGTACCCCATATATGCTGTGGGACATGGTTCCTAAGTTTCGACAAATTGCAAAGACATAGGTTTGTAAATTGCATATCATACATGAAATACATAACTGCCTCATATTTCTACATACGGCTTGAGTGTCTAAGATGGAAAGAACACAAAGAAATGGTTACATGTAAAAATGAAAAGCTGTTAAGAAAAAGAAATAAGATAACCCGGAGCAATATATTGCCCAGTTATTTGCTATAAGCAGCGACATACAATGTACCCTTTGTGTTGAGAAATGAACGCATTATATGTGTTCCTAAATAGGAATAATTAAATTACAAAATTTCTTATGAGGACAAATATTATGTCACCCGGTTATAATAGCTCCAACACCGTTAAACACAACATGGAAGCTATATTTACATCAATAAACTGATAGTATTTCTAAATTCTAATTTGTTTCAGAGCAAAAAAAAACATGGCAGAGCAAAATGGCATCAGTGTGAAGAATGTGGCAGTTTGTTTGCGACACAATCCGAACTTGAGCAACACAAGATATTCCATGCTAACCCACTCTAACTTGCAGCATCTGCTCAAAGCTTTTCGAACTAGGGCAATGCTGATTGATCAACGTTTTTCCCATTCCGGCAAAAAGAAACACAAATGTACTTGTAGAAAAGCCACATATATTGTTTAAGCAAACTCAGTGAAACTGTGTTTGTTCAAGTCATTGTCACAAAAGTACCTCTTATTAGGTCACCAGACTTTGTTTTGGCCATATCATGATATGTTTTTCACGTGCAGAAACGTCAATAAAGTTTATTGAGTAAATAACTTGTGTTGCTTAAGTTCTGATTTTATCGCAAACTGACTGCCTGAAACGGTTTTGGTTGTTTGATCTGAAACAGCTGAAACACATTAGAATTTTAGAAATACTATCAGATCATTGATGTAAAAAAAGCTTCCGTGTTATGTTTAACGGTGTTGTAGCTATTATAACCGGGTTTCATAATATTTGATCTCATAAAAAATTTTGTACTCCAACTGAATCATTTTAGGAACATATGTAATGCGTTCATTTCTCAACACACAGGGTACATTGTATGCCGCTGCAAATAATAGGGCAATATATTGCTCGAGGATTATCTTATTTCCTTTTTTTAATAATTTTTTTTATGTAACCATTTTTTTGTGTTCTTTCCATCTTTGCCACACAAGCCGTTTGTAGAAATATCAAACAGTTATGTACTTCATGTATGATATTTAATTTACAGACCCATGTTTTTGCAATTTGCCGAAACTTAGAAACAATATCCCACAGCATTTATGGGGTGCCTTCCCCTTGTGTACCTGCTCGTGACGACGTGGAGCTGATCGTCTTCTGTACGAGTTGCCATAATGCCGGGGCAAATAAACACATAAGAAATTTCCAATTCTTGTAAAGATATTGAATTACTTAATATGGTGTGATGAAGTCTTTAACGATAATATAAGCACAATATTGAAATCTTAAATAAACATAACAGTATATATTCCATAGATATACGTAAACATGCTTTTCATTAGAATAACCACTTTTTCTGCGTCTGAAATACAAAAAAAATACATGACTATATTTCCAAAATAATTGACAATTTTATGTATGTAATTGAAACATATATTTTGCTGGTGAAAAAAATTCTATATAATGTACGTTTGTATTTGGCGTCCGCGCCGAAGCGCGACGCCCCTTTTGGAATGAAATCAGATTTTGTGAAAGGGCGACATCAACTTCTCGAGCCTTTTAGTCGGTCATAATAGAAACCGATCATTTTGATCGGTATGAGGGTGCTTGATTATTATTAATTAAAAATTAAATGTCGCGATATGTACAATGAATAGCGAACTGGAGAATTTCGCAATGCAAACATTTTCAAATGAAATAACCTTTTCCGTGAATAAATCGCGCTCTTCGGTTTTTTTTTATTTATCATTTTGTAGTACACAGTGGGTTATTATGGTATGTTATTGTTGTACATGTATCCGAAAGCTGTAAATAGAATGATGAGTTGATGACCTAAACATTGCTAAAATCTATTTATAGAGGGATGTACTCCTATCGGTAACTCCCGGTCTCTTCCGGTCTATTTTGACCGGGATTTACTAGTGACCGGCGAATAGTATTACACGTTAATTGTCCGGGATGCCGAGGAATTATTCAAAGTTACAAATTAGATTTTATGAATTATTAAATTAATTGATAATTTAAAAAATGATAAAGAAAAATGCAAATGTACATGTACATAAAATAGCACATAAAACACAAAAAAGAAAAGAAAACAATATTCGTAAAATCTGTGAATTTTCTTATTAAAATAGATATTACAATTATTGTATAATAAACAATTATGCTCAACATGATCAACATGGTAATATAACCAGTGTCATATTTTTACTAAGTGTGAACAGATACCTTAAGAGGGGGTCTTCGCTAATAGCGATAACATAATAAGCGATAACATAATAAGGGACAAAGTGTTGTGTTGATCATGCGTTACACATATGGATTATAAATGAGTGTATACATGTATATCCGTTGCTATTAATAATCACGATCATAAAGAAAAAACAAGTTATATTCTAATCTTTATTATGCCAATCAAAGTTCATAATGACTTTCGTCCGGGTATTCATAATTAAGTGATATACAATTCTGGTAAAAACCAATTAACCATTCAAAAGATTATAAGAATATCTTGTCATAAAATGTCTACTAATTCATCTTCACTTGCTGCATTTCTTGCTTGGACGCCCTTTGATGATTTGCATCAATACTTTTCTTGTTCATTTTTGTATTGTAAATACTTTTACGCTGATGTACAGAAAGTCATGTGTTAATCAAAGAAGAATACTATTAAGATGAGAATGTATAGCAAGCAAACTGAATTAATTTAATACTTCTTCCTACTTTTCACTTTTAAATATAATATTTGTATGATTTCAAAGACAAGCATTATTCAAAGGAAAAAATGATGAAATAGGACAGGCAATAAAGTCGTTCGGCCATTGTACTCATTAAATTTGGTTCGACCATTGTACTCGTTTTTTAAAAAGATGTACAACTTCGTTATGCAACTTTACAAAGTATAGAAAATGTTCATGACGGGCAAACTTGAAATTGTGCATAAGATGTCATTGCTAATTTTACACAAAATGCGTTTTTTTACTGAAAACAACGCCTTTTAGTACCTGTTCGGCCATTGTACTAATCACCCAAAACAACTTTTTCGACTTTCAGGCCTAAACAGAGAGAGCTGCAAAGTAACCAATAACAGAATAGTACGTGGTTTTTATACAGGGACTCCGTGCGGCCTAATTTTACATAAACATTTAACGTTAACTGTATGCTTACCTCCATTTCACTGCTTTTACCGAGCGTTTAGGCCGCCATTTTATGAGCCCATTGTACGATTTTGGTCACGAGATCATCCGCAGTGTATGCAAAACACAAAATTAATGTCATTGACTGTTCCAGTTTTGAGTTTCTTGAGATTAATCCAAAGCTCATTATTGTCAATGAGTTCAGCATGATTGAAATATTTATTGCGAATACATGTATATATAAGTACGCTACCACTATGACGTTTAGCCATTTAATTGAATTTAAGGTGCGGACATGAACAAAAGTTGTATATATCAACATAAGAATAATATCATAATTGATCAGAAAAGAAAAAAATCACTGCTCAACTGCTCAACAGCCTTCAAGTCGCAGCTTACCCAGGTGATAAAATACGATTTTAGAAGAGACTTTGTTATAAAACACCTTAATTAAATGAGAAAATTGTTCTGGAATATAAAGCGTTTTTGTCTGCCACATTTCATACAAAAACGCGCCGAATTGTGTCAGACAAGTAATTCACGAATCAGAAGTCAAAAGTCACAAGTCATAAGTCGCAAGTCATAAGACACAAGTTAAAAGGGCAGGTTTATACTTCCATACTTCCGTACGATAATAATAACAACAGCGGTTAAATTAAATAATTTGACAGAGAGGTCGTGAGAGTTGAAATGACCAATAATAAACACATGTATTAGTTTACAATTTCATCAGAATTCAAAATCGGACATTGTGACTTATGTTTACATCAAAAAGTAATATTTAAATTGTTAATTATGATTGCTTAGTCAGAATAACAATGACATGTAAATTTAGTACTCCTTGTGGTCAATTTTGTCCCCTAGGAACATGATTTATGTAACTTCCATAGCGGACTCCGTGATAATGCTAAATGCAAAGTATCAAAATATCTAAACTTTTAAAATTGTGCTACCAGAGAAAGTCTTAAAGATATATTTTTTACTTTACAAGTCTATTTAAATGAGAGCCATGTCAACATGGCCATCACCCGCCGAATGTGTTTGCTCATTGGAAGAATATATATGTAGTAGAGCAGAATAATTCAATTTTAAGAGGTCTTTTGGTAATGAAAACTGATGGCTGAAGTGATTACAGATTTGAAACCTATGTGAATACTGATGGCTGAAATAACAAAGGGCAATAACTGAAAAATAATGCAGGGTATGTTGTCATTCTTGTGTGCTGCACCCCTCCTCGTTAAAACCAATCCACCTATGAAATAGATAAAAACAGAATCCCCAAAGAAAGCCCAACACGGCAAAATTGTAAAATGTTGCAGGTCCACGCCCCCTAGCACCGGCAATGGTGAAATTTTGAATTTAGAAACATCCGCAGGTGTGTTCCAAGTTGATACCTCAAATACTTTTGGAGATAAGCTCCGCACAAAATAGTATGAAAAAGAACAAAGGGCAATTACTCAAAAATTATATAGCGAAGAGTTATTATTCTTGCGCACATCATTCCTCCTCAATAAGATCTATCCACGTATGACATTTCATGTTGACATCTCAAACACTTGAGTTATGCTCCACTCAGCTGAAAATTTCAGTATAAAAAATAACAAAGGGCAATAACTCAAAAATTATGAAAGGTAGCGTTATCATTTTTAAGCACTGCACACCTCCTGAGTGAGATCTATGCGCCTATGACGTTTCATGTTGATATCTCAAAGGCCTTTTAAGTTATGCTCTGGAAAAAAATTAATTTTGAAAAATAACAAAGGGCAATTACTCAAAAATTATGCAGGGTAGAGTTATCATTCTTGTGCACTGCACTCTTTCTCAATGAGATCCATCCACCTATGAAGTTTCAAGTTGATACCTAAAATGCTTTTTGAGATAAGCTCCGGACAAAATAGTATGAAAAAGAACAAAGGTCAATAACTCAAACATTATATAGCGAAGAGTTAATTATTCTTGCGCACAGCATTCCTCCTCAATAAGATCTATCCACCTATGACATTTCATGTTGACATCTCAAACACTTTTGAGTTATGCTCCACTCAGGTGAAAAATTAAGTTTAAAAAATAACAAAGGGCAATAACTCAAAAAATATGAAAGGTAGAGTTATCATTCTTGTGCACTGCACATCTCCTGAGTGAGATCTATGCACCTATGAAGTTTCATGTTGATATCTCAAAGGCTTTTTGAGTTATGCTCCGACAAAAATGTCGGACGGACTGACGGAAGGACGGACGGACGGAGACTATTTCTATATCCCCGCCGCCTTTTCGGCGAGGGATAACTAGGCAGTTCCTAGGTTAACTCAGGGGTATGACTTACTTAACCTGTGTAGAAATCGAAAAGGCATTACTATACGCCAGAACTCATTGAACAAAGTTTCAAAAACAGAAGACTTAAATTTTCTTTAGGGCTTTATCCTCCATATGTTTTTTTACAATAGAAATAATGAAATAACAATAAAGAAATGAAAAAACAACAACAACAACAACAACAAAGAAAGACAAAGAATTAGAATTACCTGTATATTCGAAGAAGGCTGTGTTAAATGCTAGGATCAATACCGAAAATATCACCTTATACTGAAAATAGATATGAATCTCACTATCTTAATTAATAAAAAAAGTCCTGAATGAATTGCGCATTGGTCTTAATAAAAGAAAAACGTGCTTTTTAAGGCACAAATCTTGTTCAAACGCGTAATAGGAGATTATTGTTATAATGATTTATTCGTTAGTTATATATAAAATTGAATATTCATCATGATAAATCTTACGAGGGTTGTCTGTAAAGTTTTGAGATAACATTCATTTAAAAAAAACTGCTCATGAGATAAATTGAAAAATTCATCAACTAACTGGCAAGTCGTTTTTAATATAGATAATAACTGGATTAGTTTTAATAAATACTGAACATAATTATGTTATAACCATCTAGAACACTAGTTACTTTGTTTTCTCATTACGTCACGCCATCTATTTCTGTAAATATTCTGACGTTGTTCAAAACTGTTGACATTTACTTAGAAAGGTTTAAGTTTTTATTTTTATTCGTTATTGCACGAATAACTGTCCTTTTCAGCAGTATTGTTTTACTGTTCTCCTATTGTTACGTGGAACACAGATTTTCAGAGAGAAGCTTGGTGTTCCGCTTTATTATTATCACACGTTAAAGTTACCTCCATAATCTATCGAAATACAGTGCCCCGAAACATTTTGGTCTCAATTTAACTCATCTATCTAACTGGATGTGTCAGACACTATCGTAGTGTCTGATTACTGTCCGTTGTCCCTTGTGTGACGTCAACTTAGGCTTTTTCCGACCACATGTAAAAGTTGAATACCCCTTTCAAATTTAACAAACTTAACTGCGTCAGATGATGTAAAATTACGTTGTATTTTGACGTTAAACCTTTCATCCGTTGCGCATTATTAGGTGTAATTAAAATTAAATATATGGCCATTGTATCGGCAACAGTTCTCCTTCTTAGTTAATCCTCACAGAATGACAAATGCTGTTCACAAACTTATCTAATTTTATTTTTTTTAACGGATTTATTTTTATGATTGATTTTTCTTACTTTAAATATTGCTGACATCCGTCGTACATCAAGATGTCTTAATGATAGATGGATGTCTTCATTGTGAACACTTATTTTGCAGTTAAAATATGCTTTTAAAATGTTTAAATATTAATAACAATGAGTTAAAGACACAGCTTCAAAAAGAGTTAAAATATATAACTTGATATCGTTAAAAGAACGGGTAGCTTAAATAAATAATATTAGCTTACCGTCATTGTCTGGCTTAAACAAACATTCAGATGGTAACAATGGCCTGAAAAACAAACAATTTGTTAAACCACTTTTTGTTTAGAACATAGTAGATTCTGAAAGTAAAAAAAAATGTATAATAAAAAAATAAAATAAATACATTAGAATATATGTTTCAAATATTTCATATTGCTTTACATATTGATCAATCCTCTGTTTTTCACCAAAAACCAAAAGGAAGAAATTACACTGTTTTGTACAGATGTAGTGGAACTTCTAACACTGAAATGCAAGGAAAGGAGTGATTTTTTTATATCAGCACTACTCTACATTTTCAACGAGACGCTACAGAAGAACGGCATTAAGGACATGCTGGAAACGGTTCATTATCGTTGCATTTAGTCAAGAGGTATACTTTATAAAATAAAAGATAATACAGTTCAAATATTAAACTTTCGCAATGATTATTTAAAAAATGCAGATTCATGATGAAACAAGATACACCGAAAAATAATCCGCTGGAACGAAGGTGACCGGTCGGAAAGTGGGGCATCTGTTCACACTAAACTCTTTTGTTAACAGTCATGTGACTGTAAACCTGTGCATTTGTGAAATCATACGATAACGTCCAACTTTGTTAATTTTTCAGGCAAGTAATCTTAATACAAAAAATATGTTTATCCCAAACAATATGCGTTATTTTATATATCTTATGTGCATGTAAAGACATGAGTTAACTATTCTTTGTTCATGGTTGTTTACCCAACAGGAGATATAATTTATTTGTATGTTACTATTCTGCATTTGATTTAGACAAAATGGGTGACGAGCTGTTTGCAGAGTGGTTTAATTCACTATTTTTCCACATTTTAGACACGAAAGACACGTCTGTCTCATTATGGAAACCTGTAATTCGACCGTTGAAATGCCTAATGAAAACGAAGTTGTACTTATTGGAATACCCGTACTACAACCACTGGATGTTCAGGTTTGTACAAGGCATTTCAATAAACGCTTACAGTGAACATCTTGTCAATTCAAAATTGATTACAATCACGTGAGGTCATGTTGTGCCTCTTAAAGGTAGGGTTACCATTATTGCAAAAAGATACGTTTTGTTTTAAAAAAAATCTAAATCAACAAGGCAAAATTTTCACGTCATTGATCAAACGACACCATCAACTGACAAGGGAGCATTCATACCAAAATGGAATTGTCTACTGAATCATCATGCAGATGAAAAGATCTAGCTTGTGCCAGCTTCTTTTAAGCCGTTTTCTTCAGAGGGTAGAAAAATGATAGCATTGTATTGCAATTGAACTGATTTTAGTTTGTTTTTTACATTGGTACTTATATATATATAAGTAACAAGACAGTAAAATTTAGAAAATGTATACTTTAATTTTTAAAACGGAAAGTGTACTATAATTTCCATAAGTGATTATCGCAATATTAACATTTCAACAATAACATATTCCTATCTGCCTTTGACATAGTCGCTATGTGATTACGATTTTTTTCTTTTTGGCTTGCCCGCAAGCCCATTTGTTTTGGAAAAGTTGTTCCGGTTAGGTGGTTTCCTGCTTACATTTGTTAGTGCATGATTGAACACTAAAACCAGTCTATGTTTCGGCCCTTTCCGTCACTCTTTGGATTAATGATAATAGCCGAGGCAGTTCCGATTGCAATCGTGACAATTCGGGCGATTCCGTCATACTGCGGAATCAGACGAAGTAATATATCAGAAATCTAAGCTTTTTTAGTTGCTTCAGTAATCCCAGTTTGTTTATATAAATAGGATTTCTATTTTTACTTGATTTTTCGGTTTAAAGCGTAAGTAGAAGGAAGAAATAAATTATAAACGAAATTGTTCCGTTTCAATTCTTTTTCAAGACGCAAAAGTTAGTTTCCTTTATAATTGGTTTTTCTCTTTATTAGTTTTATACAGTAGAGAATGGTTACTGTAGTAGTATTCCGTCTCCAAAGGGCGGTCCTGCTTACCAAATGATCGTGACCGGATCACACAGAATATTAGTGCATGATCGAGTTATATTTAGATCTACTGAGTCTTTTATTTAAACGCAATTTTAACGTAGAGTTTAAGTAATCTAAAAATAGCCCATGCATATCATTAACCTTACCACATGCTGATCTACAGATAGCGCATCCTGTGATGTTGGTACATCTGTGATCATAGATATTTTAGGTGTAACATAGTTGATACATGCTTATTAATTGGTACCACGTAACGAAGTCTTTTAGTGCATTTACTTGTCTATAAAGCTGCTATATAACTGAAATTAGCAACTGCCAAAACGAATGTCTCTCTGCGAAAAAAGTGGAAATGAAATGTGGACACTTGTTTCCCTTCAGTATGATAGATATATCTCCACGTGGGAGAGCCAATGTTAGTATTTTACGATTGATTATTTTCTTAATTAGTTTTATATAATAGAGAATAGATTTCAAATCGTTTTTGACAAAAATATTCGTTTTTACAACAAAAAGTTGTTACTGTTATCGTCAGCATGTTCCTGTTCAGTTATAATCAGTGGACTTCTGGTCCTTCTTTTGTCCAAATTTGCATGCATTACACTTGTGCTCAAACAAATGGGCACAGGTTGTCGTCCAGTCTAGGGCTTACCCTACCAATCCCTTTAAAAGTGACTTTTTTTTTCAAGAAAAAAAATAAACCCTTATGATATACAAATACCGTAATTCAAAAAATATGTGATAATAAATTGAAACAAAAACAATTTTTTTTAAAGGGATGGGATGATGGCACAACTGAGCAAGCCTTTCCTTTTAAAAGGAAACTTTATTTCTTCTTCTTTAAAAAAATAGACAGATATCTCTACGCAAATATTCGATTATCGTATTAAACATTACATGAATGCAAAGAACAGATCCTTTCAAATCCAAAAAGTCCGAAACTTTTGACTATTTTTGATGCTTTGACCAATGAAGGTACTGACCTAAATTGAAAAGTCATCCCAAGACGACAATAAGCGGTGAAAACATGATGATTCAACAATAAAATATATTCTCAAAAATTCCTTCTCCAGTGATTTAAGAACTTAGGCCAATGTGTATATACATATATGCGTATATAAAAATATCGTTCGCATAAAAAAATATCGGTCCCTTTAAAGGGAGACACAGGCAAAATTTTCATTCCTTAGTTTTGAATGTTTCATTCATTATTCTGTAAATGTCCTCAAAATTCTATCGGCGTCTAAATTTCGTTCAAAATATATACATAAATCTACAGAAATGCATTCTGGGACGTTAAACAAATGTCATTTTATGGTGATTTAAGTATATAAAATCATTTTAATATTTTTATCATTAATTTGCAGAGTATCCCTTTAACGTTAAACCGATCGCACCTTTTTATGTTATTATTCACCGTAGGGAACGTGTTACAGTATCGCGTTTTTCGGTTACAGTATAGAATTTTAAAGATGGAGGATTATTTGTTGGGAAGAGAGGTAGGTGATTTTTATTCCGGTCCATACTACAAGAAGTTTAGTTTCTAAAAGATGTTTTTGTGTTTTGCTAGTTAGGAACAGAATCCGGTATCTAGTCATATATTTCTTCAGACCATGCACCGCAGATTTATCGTTATATTGTCTCATAAATTTGCAGATTTGACAGTTTGAAAATTTGAATCGAGAGACCAACGCATTTTTCTGCAATTTCGACATTATTTATGCATGCCTAGAAAAAGTAAATCTGCAAAACGTTAGTCCTTTATGTTAGGAAACGTTTATAAAAGTAAATGACCAGTTGAACCTATTTTCCTGTTGGTAAAATGCGTTTGAAAAAATAAACAATGTTACAGTATAGAGCGAGGTAATTTGTACAGGGTTACAGCATAGACCTAGCGATTTGTATCAGATTTCGTTACAGTTTATACCCAGATTTCGGTTACAGTTTAGACTTCGATATTTTCTATGTAATTATACAAGGTAAAATGTATGAATGTTACATAGACTTTTAAATCTCTGTGAGCTTATTGGCACGATGGCTATTCGTCCGTCTGTCGTACACATGTGTGTGCAATCTCATCCGCTCAGTATGACTACTTGACTAAATGTGATGAAATTTACATGACTTTCTTCCAATTAAGTTGTTCAAATGGTTTCGGTTGCAATCGGGGATACGAAAACCCAAAACTTAGATTTTGAAAAAAGGCAATGTTTAAAGACCCTTCTCATCTCGAACCAAAAGCATTCAAATCAAATCATGATCATGGCGTCATTTCGAATGCTTCTTTGTTGAAGTTACGATTTTTTTGTCATTATTAAATTAAATAGAGGATATTTGTTAGTTCAGTGTAAGATCGGAATATATATCACCGAGTGAGCACCAAAAGGTATATTTCACGAGTGGCGCAGCAACGAGTGAAATACGAACTTTTGGTGTTCACAAGGTGAAATATATTTCGATCTTCCACTAAACTAAACAAATTTTCTTTTTATTACATGCAAAGAAACGTTTTAAAAAGACATTAAACCTAATACTGAATGAAAAGCGCGCCAAATAATAAAACAACGTGACGTCCTTTACGACGTCACGTCATTAAGTTGGTACCCAGTACTGTGCACGCTAGTATTTCACTGAAACAACATAAGGGGCTAAAATTCAAAACAGTGAAATTATCAAAGTGGTAATTTCACTGTTTCAAACAGTGAAATTACCAGTTTTATATCACTGATATATTTCTATAAACCACCGAAAAGCATGTAATAAAAGTCGTTTTTTTTATTTCAGACATCCTGTATAGCAGTTTTCATGTTTCTGAAAAAGAAAATAATATTGAAAGTTATAGAGTATAAATTAAGGTCAGACAATTACAATATCTTCTCTAGTGATGGAGGTACATAATAGTGGCAGAGTCGGGATAAGGCCGTCGACTTCAAATCATCTTTCATTTACTGCTGTAGTTGAAATCCAATCATGACTTTGGATTCTTTGTATGTGAGGAATCTATCAAGCTAATTTACGGAAGGTCGGTGGTTCTAGTCAGGCGCTCGTGTCTGAAATGTTTCACAAAGGGTATCTGGGGTCTTTCTTTACACTAAAGCAGGAATGTATTCACATGACCTCAGTGTCGTTGAAACTTTAAATCCAAGAAAGCCAAACGTAACAAAATAGAGTTAAACAAAATCCCTAAAGAAATTCCAACACAACAAAATTGAAAATGTTCATAAACCCTTTTAAATACTTACAAAATACATTATGGAAGATGGAAATTCCAACTTAAAATAGAATTTAAGGTTGCAGTATTGCTCACTTAAATACTGTTTAATCATTCTTAGGGTATTGCCTGATAGTTAATTGTGTCTTTTGACCGCTTATCTATGGTATGCAGGCTTCATAACCGCCGACCCCCTCTCAAAATTTCATTTTGTTTAGTTTCACTCATTGTATTCTCGTTTATGGCACACGCAATTTTTAACCTGGGGTTGGGGGGTAATATGCCTCTTTTCATAGAATGGCAATAACGTGTCACATTGAAGGTTCCATGATAACCGCCATATGAACACATCCACAGATGCTAAAAAATCTGAAGTGTACCAGTTCATGTTTAATGTGAATTCTGCTGAAGCCGGTGCTAGGAGGCGTGAACGGTAGCTTGCAGTTACCACTACCGTCCATGAACAGGTTTAGTCAAACTGAGCCTGCAACATTTTCATGTTTTCCGTGTTGGACCTCTGTTAAGGATTCTTTTTTCTCTATTTTATTACTAATAGGCATTATTATAATGTGTAATGAAATCAAGCAATAATCTTTCTTCTTTCATTACAATTCGATAAAAGTTACTGTTGTTGTCGTGAAAACAGTCCTTACTTAGGACATTACTTATTCTGCAAAAAGTCTCAATCTGAAACTTAAAGTAAGAAAAATAGCAAACTTTCACTTTTCTGCTGAAGAAAAAAAGTAATACAACCTTTCAAGAATGTATTAAATAGAAAGGTATGAGTTATTTCATAAAAATAATGGATACAAGACCTTTTTGAAATTTGGCAAGTATCTAAACTGTAACCGAAATCTGGGTATAAACTGTAACAAAATTGGATCAAAGTCGCTAGGTCTATGCTGTAACCATTCAAAATTAACCTCGCTCTATACTGTAACATTGTTTATTTTTTCAAACGCATTTTACCAACAGGAAAAAAGGTTCAACTGGTCATTTACTTTTATAAACGTTTCTAAACATAAAGAACTAACGTTTTGTAGATTTACTTTATCTAGGCATGCTTAATTATGTCGGAATGGGAGAAAAATGCGTTGGTCTCTCGATTCAAATTTTTAAACCGTCAAATCTGCACATTTATGAGACAATATAGAGATAAATCTGCGGTGCAGGGTCTGAAGAAATATATGACTAGATACCGGATTCTGTTCCTTACAAGCAAAGCACAAAAACATCTTTTAGAAACTACACTACTAGTAGTATGGACCTGAATAAAAATCACCTACCTCTCTTCCCATAAATAATCCTCCATCTTGAAAATTCTATACTGTAACCGAAAAACGCGATACTGTAACACGTTCCCTACGGTGTTATTACTGATTTCGGTAAAATATTAAATGTATCAGATTCAAAGTTAATGTATCGTTTTAAATCAATAAATCTAAGAAGTTAAAATACAGTGATTTCTTTTTCTTCAGTATAAAGAAAATGTATGTTAGATAGTTAGATAGGAAGAAAACAAGAGGGAATCGTGTATCAATGACAGAAGAATTTTTGAATAAAATAGAAACAGGGAGGGAACAAATATTACAAAGCTTTAACCGAAACAAGGGCGATCAATGATCAGTGTGGCAGTTGTTATGTATTGTATGAGACAAATAAATCACTAACAAGGCTATACGCGACTTTCATTTAGGGGTGACAACTCGGTTAAAAATATTCAAGCTGAAAACCCGCGCAACAAGACATGGTTTTAATAATTTATTAATGTTTGAATGACATTGCACCAGTTGTTTCTGTTGAGCAGAGTAGAGTAGAGTTTTTATGTAAGGGCCATGACCCGGTAAAAATAATTCAAGCGAAAACCTGTGTAAGATGCACAAGCACTTGAGCTACAGATTAATCCCCTGTAAGTTTCATTTTAATTCCATAAATGATATGAGAGAAATAGTCTGGCCGAACTATATTAACACCTTTTTCAAGGGTAATAACACGGCAAAAACTCATTCAGACGGAAAACCCGTGTAAGATGCGCAAATACCTGAGCTACTTATCAATCTGTAAAGTTTTGTTTATACTTAATTAGTGGTATAAAAGGAGTAGTCCGGCAAACAATATAAGCCTTGGCTGTATACCGAAGAATAATTACCAAATTTCGTTACGAAATATGATTTGACCTGTGTAGATCTCTGAGCAGCCTGATAAAACTGAATATCAAGACGTTGGATAATCTCTTATTTTGATTTTCTTCCTAGTTCTCAATTTTAAGGCGCAACGGTTTTATGTTAGATCACAAGCGTTAAATCTTTGAGAATCAAAAAATCAGTTTACAGGGGCGTACCTCGTCTTAGTATTAGAATATAAGTTGAGGTGTTTTTAATACCCGGGTTTTTAGGGTTAAAAACAAAGAAATACATTTGAAATGAAATATAAGTTGTGTCACTTATGTAAATAACATCATGTATGTCATTAAAGAAAATAGCATGAAGTCTATCGTGTACACTGCTTTAAATAGGTCAAATGTTGTTTTTTTTATAATTGAAAAGAAAACTTTCCGGATGTCTATAATATTCAAGATTGGTTTTATTTCCTTCTTCTGAATAAGAAGTCGACCTTAACTTAAAATAAGATAGAATAAGCTATAATATCAAAACGCGTCATTGCTCTGATTCTCTCAAAAAAATATCAAATATGACATAATATCAACATAATTATATAAATATGTGGTATACAAAGAGGTATTTCATTTCAAATGCTTTTAAATAATTGGCGATTAGTTTTTAAACGTCATGGTTTGCTAGTGAAATAAAGTTTTTGTTTTCCTTATTTTCATCTGATGATAAGTAATTAAAACAATAAAAATTTTAATATTACCGAGACATGTCACGCTGATTAAAAAACGAATTCTAAATGACGTCAGAATTGGAGCCGCCATTTTGAAACGATCGTCACGTCAGGTTTCAACGTTAGTCAGCGGGAAAAATAACATTTTAACCATATTATTGACTTTTTGAAAAAAAGAAAAAACATGTCTAAAGATATAGACATCAAGGTTAGTTAACATGACAATTATTTAAATAACTTTACTATTATATTTGATAAAAAATAATTTGTTCAGCTTTAGTGGGACAGCATATAAACGCTTGACATTTGTGCTTTCACTTGATGAACGAAAATATTTTTTTCTTCTTTTGTTTGTTAATGGTCTAATATTGGCAATCATTTCAGTTGGAGATCATATAGGACTCGCATAGAAATTCGTATATGTATTTCCTCGGGTAGCATATTTGATGTCTGTACTCAGAATTATAAACATAAGAAAAACTAGAAATACAGCAGAAAATATTGAATTAAAAAACATGTTTGGCACATGCTGCTTTTGCATATAAAAACGAGCTGAATATTTGAATAAATTTGATTACATCAATGAAGAGTAATTCTATATCCCACCAAGGTTAGACTTGTATAACACAGCAACTACACATTGAGAAAATATTGATTGTGGAATCTCTTAATGAATAAAATAAAAAAATAATTATATAAATACGATTTTATTACATTAACTGAAGGTATTTGCTGACAGAGGATGCAATTGTATTGCACTGTTCATGTCAGATTTTACAGGTAATTGTGAACAAACGGTTTGTTATATGCAGTTACTGTATACAGAGAAAAACTGTTAACTTGGTAAAAACGTAATACACCTTCAATGAGCGTCGCAGTACATGAAATCAAACAAAACAAAACAAAAACAAAAGGAGGGCTTAAGGGCAAAACACGGGCGGGCCTTATCATTAATTATTCAATAAAGAATATCATTATAGAAAAACGACAAAGACATCAAAAATAGGTCACTTATTAAAAGAACATTAATTTATGAAACCAGTTTTTGAATCGAGCAATGTCTCAAAAGTTATCAATGCTTAAATAAACACCTTTGCAATATCACATTCAGCAAAAATATTTAGCGTCAATTAAAATAGTTGACGCTTTTAGAGCTTAAACGGCAAAGATATCAGCACCAGCACTATTTGTGCACACACCCGCACGTACACGCACACGCATACACATACACACAAAAAAACTAAAATCAATCAGCAGTTACTTTTTTCGAAATAAAAAAGGGCTGATTAATTATCAGTTCTTCAGTTACAATTATTTTGTAATTACATTGCTCACCTTTTCATTGTTCGCAGTGTTACCGTAGTTTTTATTTTATTAATAAAATAATCATGTACATGTATATATGTTTACAGTAATAAGTATTCAACACAGAAACTTCATTCGTTTACAAGGGTTATCTAACATGATTCCAAACAGGATAAACAAGTTACTCCCTCACAAGATAATGTTGTAAATTGGCTTTTTTGTCATCAACACCTCTTATATAGTCATGAGATAACAGCAACTAAAAGAAACTCTACAAAGTTGACTCCTTCAGTATATATATTGGAAATCTAGGTCAAAACTAAATAACAAAATTATTTGTACTGTCCTAGGATGATATTGTCCAACAATATTGACCTGGCACTTCATTAATTTTCGGAAAGGTCAAATGAATAAACATTGACTATTACCTATCGAATATATCGATATTTTTGCTAACTTCCCTCGTCAGTGAGGTTTGGTGTATTGGTATAGGTGTCGAACTACCGATCTGAAGGTCTCTGGTTCGATATCTAACCAACACCACGTTATAATTTTTTTAAAATTAAATTGCAAGAATTAATATGAAATCGTTTTATTACACCTGGTTTTAGAATATCTTTTAAGTGGTGTTTTTCTGCACAATTGTCTTTTATTTTTGTCTTTCATTTCATTACAGTATCTTTCAACGGTTCTTTTTGTGACATTATGCAATCGTATATGCTTAAGCGCATACATGCTTTAAATGTAGTTATTAAAAATCTGCATAGATAGTACACACAATAAAGAGGTTTTCAATAGTTTAAAGAGAATGGCAATTTCAAAATTAAAATAAAAAATAAATCGCTGAAATAGGATTCGAACCTACCAGTCTACGTCTGCAAGTGAAAACTCTTTACCAACTGCGCTAAGAGGGAATTTTCATTTACACCATTTTAACAATTGGATATTTACATTCATAGCGATTTACAAGTAAATCGTAACGTTTACGGAATATAACGACTACAGGGTCAAATGCAAGAGTGCCAGGTCAATGTTGTTGGACAATAACTTAAGCCTTTGTTTACATAACAAAGACCAATAACAATGCGAAAAAAGGTTAGGCAGATCAATGCCACAACCTATAAAAATGAAAATAAAACTTCATGTTATCATATGTCTTGTTAGCGCAGTAGGTAGAGCAACCGTGTCAGGAATGTATTTTACCCGTACAGGCAGAAGTTCGACTACTGGTACGACACATACTTTTTTTTACTTCAGAACAGTAAATTGTTCAGAAAACAAGTTTGACCAGGTTTTTTTTTCAATATGAGATCGAATATTTTATTACACTGAGATCAAAAAATACAAAAAGAAAATATAGAAGAAAATAAAAAATATATACTATAAAATATATTATAAGAAGAAACCAAAAAGGAAATCGAAAAATGAATAAATAATAATGATAAAAAAACAGAGCAAGAAGAAAGAACTATGATTATAAAATGGCACTACGTGGGGTTCGAACCTATGATTACAAAACACTAAAAGTTACAATAATTTCGATCTACCGGCAGAGCCATAACGGTAATACACCAACGATACTGTAAAAATAATGCTATATAGTATAAATAAGTGTTTACTTTAACGATATCGGATACTATTCCAGATAAACCCGTTTTTGGACTTTCCCATGTACCGTTAAGATCAAATTGTCATCATAGGACAGTACTTTCAACGTATTTGAATAATATATTATACAAAATTTGGTTTCCCAACACATTGACGTGTTTAAACAATTTATAGTTACTTCCTGTAAACCCAATGTATTCATTATCAGGTTTATTTGCCTTACATAATTATTCAAAAAAGGTTGCAAAAAACGTACGTGTCATGAATAAAATACCTGATGTTTAGTAAAGGCGGTATGCTTATTTCTTTTCTTTTCCGCGTATTTGTTTTACGTTAAGGTAACTTAGCCCACATATAAAATACCTTTGTATAACACTTGTCGCGTTTTTGTTAAGTCTATTAAGTATATCTACGGAAAATGTTAATTATAGCATCTTAACATTAAAATAATCTGGTACCGTATTTGATATTTTGTGTATTTTTTTTCTTGTAGAACGAGCTCCTGGTTTAAACGCTTCAGTTTACTTCCGAAAAGTATACTCATACTTTTATTCAGAGTAGGGGATTGCACATGTATGATCATTTTTTATAATGATGTTCAATGCGGTTACATAATGTATTTACTGTCTTTCATTCATTTTCATTATATAAATCACCAAAGATCAATGTCATGTCTACGGAAGAGTATTAGTGCCAGGTGTATGTTTTTTTATTAACTCGAAATTTCGAGTTACTAACTCGAAATTTCGACTTACTTATCT
Source organism: Ruditapes philippinarum (assembly GCF_026571515.1). NCBI lineage: Eukaryota > Metazoa > Mollusca > Bivalvia > Venerida > Veneridae > Ruditapes > Ruditapes philippinarum. The sequence continues at coordinate 15,532 of NW_026853726.1, read as the reverse complement.
CGAAATTTCGACTTAGTAACTCGAAATTTCGACATACTAACTCGAAATTTCGAGTTACTTTTCTCGAAATTTCGACTTAGTAACTCGAAATTTCGACTTAGTAACTCGAAATTTCGACTTATTAACATTACAAGAATGGTCAAAATATAAGTTAGATGATATAAGATATAGTCGGGAGTGCCGTTGAACGATTGAGATGGAGAAACGGGTGCCTGGACAAAAACTATTGAAATTTAACTTAAACTTAGTAATGGCATGTACACACCCGACCTAAAAAACACAAGGCTTCCTTTAATTTGTACGTTCAGGCGTTCTTCAGACGTTGCGTTGTATTGTATCCTATCTGTTCGAACATATCTTTTCACTAATCATATTCTTCTCATCCCTGTGAATAAAACGGTCCTATACTTCACGTGTGGGACATCTGAGGAAAGTATCGCGGCGTGGCCAAAATAGGGCGTGCTGAGGCCTTTGTCAAAATTGTTAGACTGACTATATTTCTTGTAAAATCGGATGCTTTTATATTATTCCCAACATATATATAACACCAAGTTCCACTTTTATCAACTTTTATCAACACAATATGAATCAAAGTATTAGTAAATAATGAATAATGTTACAAAAACATTATTAGTATAAAGAAACGTGACAGACTAACTGGCGTATACACGCCATTTAAAACCTATTTAACACATGATATTGCACAGTTTACAATAGGGTGGGTTTTGGACTTGTTGTTTCTTCACATGATGGTTGTATGTGTGCTTAAGAAAAAGAAACATCCGGTTAACATGGAAATGTGGAAAGTGTGATTTTACAACCCCCTCCATAAACAAGAGGGCCATGATGGCCCTGAGGTCGCTCAGCTGTATATAGGCCCCCACAGCGGGGCCAGTTTAAACCCCAGGGCTTTTATTTGAACAAACTTGGAACACCCATTAGAAGATGTTAAGTTTTTACTACACACATATTATGAAAAACAATGACTTCCTTTTTCCACCCCCGGCAGGGCCAATTTTAACCCAAGGGTTTTTATTTGAACAAACTTGGTAGACACCCATAAGAAGATGTTCCATGCTAAACATCTAAGCTCTAGCTCAATGGTTTTTCTAAAAGAACATTTTAGATTTTTGTTAAAAACAATGACACCCCTGGGGCGGGGCCAGTTTTGACCCCAGGGATTTTAATTGAACAAAATTTGTAGACACTTACTAGAAGATGTTTCATGCTTAATATCTAAACTCTAGCTATTTGGGTTTTTACAAAAAAGATTTTAAGTTTTTGCTATACACATATAAGGAAAATCAATGACCCCCGGGACGGGGCCAATTTTGACCCCAGGGCTTTTATTTGAACAAACTTTGTAAACACACACTAGAAGATGTTTCATGCTTAATATCTAAACCCTAGCTATTTGGGTTTTTTCAAAGAAGGCTTTTTAAGTTTTTACTATATGCATATAGGGAAAATCAATGACCCCCTGGGGCGGGGCCAATTTTGACCCCAGGGCTTTAATTTGAACAAACTTGGTAGACACCCATAAGAAGATGTTTCATGCTAAACATCTAAGCTCTAGCTCAATGGGTTTTTTAAAAGAAGATTTTTTAAGTTTTTACTATACACATATAGTTAAAAACAATGACACCCCTGGGGCGAGACCAGTTTTGACCCCAGGGCTTTTATTTGAACAAAATTTGTAGACACTTACTGGAAAATGTTTCATGCTTAATATCTAAACTCTAGCTATTTGGGTTTTTTCAAAGAAGATTTTAAGTTTTTGCTATACACATATAAGGAAAATCAATGACCCCCGGGACGGGGCCAATTTTGACCCCAGGGCTTTTATTTGAACAAACTTTGTAGACACACACTAGAAGATGTTTAATGCTTAATATCTAAACCCTAGCTATTTGGGTTTTTTCAAAGAAGATTTTTTAAGTTTTTGATATACACATGTAAGGAAAATCAATGACCCCCGGGGCGGGGCCAATTTTGACCCCAGGGCTTTTATTTTAACAAACTTGGTAGACACCCATTAGAACATGTTTCATGCTAAATATCTTAGCTCTAGCTCTTTGAGTTCTTTAAAAGAAGGCTTTTTAAGTTTTTACTATATGCATATAGGGAAAATCAATGACCTCCTGGGGCGGGGCCAATTTTGACCCCAGGGCTTTTATTCTATATATTTTGTTTGCTATAAATATGTCACATGTTTTATGCAATAAATATATTGAATTGAATATAGGGAAAATCAATGACCCCCTGGGGCGGGGCCAATTTTGACCCCAGGGCTTTAATTTGAACAAACTTGGTAGACACCCATAAGAAGATGTTTCATGCTAAACATCTAAGCTCTAGCTCAATGGGTTTTTTAAAAGATGATTTTTTAAATTTTTACTATACACATATAGTTAAAAACAATGACACCCCTGGGGCGGGGCCAGTTTTGACCCCATGGCTTTTATTTGAACAAAATTTGTATTAGAACATGTTTCATGCTAAATATCTTAGCGCTAGCTCTTTGAGTTCTTTAAATGAAGGCTTTTTAAGTTTTTACTATATGCATTTAGGGAAAATCAATGACCTCCTGGGGCGGGGCCAATTTTGACCCCAGGGCTTTTATTTGAACAAAATTGGTAGACACTCACTAGAAGATGTTTCATGGCAAATATCTAAGCTTCAGCTCTTTGGGCTTTTTAAAAGATGATATTTAAAAAAAATTCTTTCGGTTGCCATGGCAACCAGAGTTCTGCATGGAATTAAATTCTTTGAACAATTTTAAAGGTGACCACAAAAGGAACATTCCTGTGAAGTTCGGATGAAATTGGCTAAGTGGTTTATGAGGAGATGTCATTTACAGTAAAAGTTTACGGACGGACGACGGACGGACGGACGACGGACGGACGCCGGACGAAAAGCGATCACAAAAGCTCACCCTGTCACTTTGTGACAGGTGAGCTAAAAAGCGAAGGATATGTTCAGTATGTGTGGACAATTTGACCCTATTAAATTGTTCAGTTAGATAAATGTTAAAGGTGCTCTGTTAATGTGCAACAGCTACACACGAAAGAAAGTATCTTGAATTCAATCCTTGCTTTCACCGACAACCAATGCAAGTCGTGCAATATAAGTCGAAATTTCGAGTTACTAAGTCGAAATTTCGAGTTACTAAGTCGAAATTTCGAGTTACTAAGTTGAAATTTCGGGTTACTTAGTCGAAATTTCGGGTTACTAAGTCGAAATTTCGAGTTAGTAACTCGAAATTTCGAGTTAGTAACTCGAAATTTCGAGTTAGTAAGTCGAAATTTCGAGTTAGTAAGTCGAAATTTCGAGTTAGTAACTCGAAATTTCGAGTTAATAAAAAACATACACCTGGCACTAATGCTCTTCCGTTACGGAGGTTCAATTTCAATTGAGAAAAGAGCTTTGCACCGACTTATTCACAATTATTAGGCAATACCTAGAATAAAAGTATAACGTGTCAGGGTTTTTTTTACTTCTTCTTTCAACCATTTACGTCTTAAATGATAAAAAAGAGTTATTTGAAAGATAAACTATTAAAATATATGGAAATCTTACTGTATATGTCTAATTTGAATAAAAGACTGCACAAACTGTGTATGGGAAGCTGCATTCCCTCTTACAGGTCAAGTTAATCTGGTCTTTTAAACAACTTGCCAGTTTTTTTAATGACACTCTATATTTATATTGTGACCGCCTATAACGTGTAATATTTAAAACATAACATATTCACTTCGTGTGAAGTCTAAACATGTTCATTTTATATTAACAAAGCGACTGTGTAGTAATTTTCAATACTTTCTTATATCTTTTTGAGCATAATTTACCTTTCAGACAGTAAATTAAGATATTGTTTCAGCTTATGTACACTAGATGTAATATTTTCACATTTATTCTATAATTATATGTATGGTAAAAAAACTTGTGAATATTTGTTTGTTTTCATTTGTAACAGTGCACTTGTAATTGTCATAATAGTTTTGTTTCATTGTGGAGTATTTTAACTGCTGAAAGATGAATTTATCAAAATAGTCATCTGGTAATACTAGATGATATGCTTTTAATAACAAAAATATTTACTACCAGCTGTATCAATTTAATCATGCACCTTGGCTGGTTGGGAAATTTTTACATCGCGTTTTTTAGAGAAAGAAAAGGTGTTCAGCAGGTCAATATAGCAATCGTTTGTAACAACAGCTATTGGCAGCTGTTTGTTGAACTAGTAGTATCATTTAATGTTTAACAATGAGCCTGTTGCAACTAATAGTTTCTGTCGATATTGATTTGACTACAATATGTTTAGCTGAAAACTAACAAAATAAGAAAAATAAGATTAATTTAGCATATAAAAATGTCTTATAACATAATTTAACTAATGCTTGTTGATTTGTGAAAAATGTTAGCAACTTTTTGTATTTTTATTCATTTTATTATTTTTTCTTTGTTTTGAAAATTACAACACATCATTGTTGAATACAACAATTTTAATTACTAATCATCAATCTCTTAGTCATTGCAGTATGAAAATCATTGACATTCCGATGTAAGATGTGTCATTTTCATGAATATAGTGTAAAAGGAAATTTTATAATATAATAATCTATTGTTGAACGGAAAGTGCAAAGTTCAATTAATCAGCTTACTGAAGAAATTAATGTCAATATTACGAAAGACCGGTGAGGATATTTTAACTTTGTAAGTTCACAATTTTGAAATCGTGAATTCACGAGTTAACGATAATAACATCATGAATTCACGATGTAAACTTCACCGATTCAACTTTGCGAAATCACGATTTCAACTTTGCTACATGTATATGAATTTCACAAACTCACAATTTCAACTTCACGAATTCACGATTTTGATTTAACGAATTCACGATTCCAACTTCATGAACTCGACTTCAAGAATTATTTTTGAACTTCACTACTTCAACTTCACGAAATTTGAAAGTTGATTACGTGCCTTCACGAAGTTGAAATCGTAGAGTTTAAAATGTCGAGTTCAAATCGTTATTCCATGAAGGTGATAACGTAAGGCTGTAATCGTGAATTCACGAGGTTGCGATGAAATCGTCATTTTGTAAAATAAAAATCGTGAATGTGTAAAGCTTAAATCGTGACGTTCAAAACGATAATTTACGAAGTTGAATTCATGAAATTAAAATCGTGAACAAAAAGTTTACATTGTTAGTTCGGGAAGATGAACTCGTTTATTACAAAGTTTAAATCTTGAATTCGTAAACTCTGTATGTTGAAAACGTGAGTTCACAAAGTTAAAATTGTGAATTCACGGAGATGAAATCAGGAATTCTTAAAACAGAAATGTCGCCAATTCTCTTTCATAGTAATCCATACCCAATCGTATTTCGTAATATTTTGTACCCACTCGTCTTTCGTAGAATTTCGCACAAATTGTTCACATGGGTTGCCTGTTCCTGCCGTTTTTTTACTGACTACTTTTACCTCTAGAGAAAGTACAGGAATGAGTTTCTATTAAAATTGAATAAGTTTCGGTATTTAGATGTACCTCATCGATAAGTGTTGGAAATAAATAACAATTTTAAAAACAGATATACTATTAGTGTTAAGGAAGTAGGTTTTTATTTTTATTTGTTTTTTTTTAAACAATATGCACACATATGATTTTATATAGAATAATGGTAAAACAATGCAATATTGAAAAAAAACGTTTATGATACACCAAATACGCATGTTTCGAAAGTATCACATTATCATACAAGGCAATTTAATTATGTTAAACTATGTTTGAAATACTGTGGACATAGACACGAATACGAAACTATAAACGTTTACATCTAGAGCTTTAAAAATATTTAGAACTGTGGTAAGCTCGATACAATATTTTTTTGCATTTTTATTTGTGGGATGTACATTTCATCTTTGAAATGTCTGTTGGAATGTACTTTTGCAAGGGTTATTACTTTCCACATGCTTTGTAGAATTCGTCGGTATTTTAGAAATTGTTGAAACGGTTTTGCGTAAAACTTGTTAATCACTCATTATGAGATCATTTTATACAAACACATGTATAATATTAAAAACAACTTTAAGAGATTTTGTTTACTAATACTTTACGTTTTTCATTATTTTAGGTTGCTTGGAACATGTTTTGGCGAGCGTTTCTACTTGGCTTAGTAACATTTTGTAAGTTTCATATCTTAACAAAATTGTGATTTATCACCCAAAGGTACTGAACAAATATAACGTTTTGGAGCCAATAATGATTGCAAACGTGTGGAAGTCTTCAAAACGCATTGAATGAAATACATGTATTATAAAAGGTTTCAATGTAAATATTAAAGTATGTAAAGTGCAAATACATTCATATTGTCATTACAGGTCTGTCAACAGAAAACCCAATCCTGTCACCACGTTTCAGTGATAAAATGGAAAACAGCACTTTGGTATTGACATGTTCTGCTCATCAAAGTACAAATTATTCAAAATGGGGTAGAGTGAAGTATGAAAACAAGTTTTCATACATGAGGTTTTCGCAAAATGGGACATGTGCAACAGAAGGGTTTCTTGCTGACGATCCAAATATTGAAATACGATGTTATAGAAATGGCACTTTTAAAGTAAAAATCAAACGGTTAGCTGTTCGTTATCATGGCCAAGGATGGTATTGTTTTGATGAGAAGAATCATAAGAGTAACACTGCATGTATTAATGTTCAAGGTAAGAATTTATGTTTCCGTCCTTGATTCATTTTTCAAAGTAGAACACAGCATCATTGTCGCATAACACGCCTGCTATAAAAACGTTTGATGGACATGTGGGCATTATAGATGTGCATAGCAATAAAGTCTAAGTGTGACATTTACCTTTGAACTGGATTATGTATGAAGCAATACATTTAATAGTTGTAAACATTTCTTTAAAGTATCTTAAAAAATCCTCTATGCATGTAGGAGTTATGCTCAAGATATTTTATCATCTGTAGTGACCTTGATCATGTATAAATTAACCTAAAATGCAAGTGCCATGGCGGTAGCCATGATAATGACTATTTGTACTACAACCCCACAATAAATGATGATTAAATGGTCCATATCCACATTTTCATATTTTCTATCTGATCTTTGAACGCTATGTTTGACCTTGACTACAATTAAATTGAGCACACCGACATTTTTATGTAGTTTAAATGAAAAATCTCCATGTGTGTAGGATATATGCTCCGGACAAAGTTAGACGACGCCCGCCAGCCCGCAAAACCGCCAGGAGCTTTCCTATAATACTGCCCTATTTTCAGAAGGGTGCATGAAAGACGATACATGTTATCTGCATTGAAATATACCTATAGTTACTGTACAAAAAACGTAACAGATAAATACAATACGAAATGATATACAAGGGATGATCCAGAATTACCCGTAAATTTGTAAACAGTTAAGTATGTTTTTGACGTCACTGTTTATTACAGTTCGACATCGATAAGGCTGCGAAGTATGCGCTTAACCATGTTTGCTTAGATGTGCATGTTATGTGGCATAATTCCGGGTATTTCTGTATAATCCCTTGTATAAGCAGTCTACGGTGAGTTTAGAAATTGTTTTTCAGTTCCCATCAAATACGTGAAAATTGAGAACAGTTCCGACAATATCATAGAGACAGTAGAAAATGTGAAAACAACGTTAACCTGTGAGACATCTGAAGGACGACCTGCTGCAAACATTACTTGGACTAAAGTATCTAAGAAAGAGATAAGAACAGATCTTACGCACATTGCTAAGTATAGAGTAACTAAACTAAAAAATGGTATGCTATTGGCACAAAGCAGTATTGATTTAAAACCACGACGAAAGGACAATGATACTCGTATAATTTGTGAATCCGCAAACGAAGTATCAAATATAACAAGAAATGAAGTCACACTTCATGTCCAATGTAAGTGCAAATAGGTGCAAGTATTTACCAAATAAACATGTTGCTAAGAATTAAGGTTGTCAAATATGAAGAGCAGAACCTTGATGTTCCTGATGTTTGCAATATAAAGTCAATCAGTAAAAATAATTCACTAAATACATGATTCTGTTACCAGTTTGCACTTTTCAGAAAACTGTTTCAGTTTACAGACATAATTCTTCGAGCATATAGATATTCTTCTGCGACCATTTTTTTATCATCAATGTACATTCCTATAATACAAGTAGCTGGACTGAGAGAATAAGTTTAAAGGCTGTTAAAACTAATAGCTCTCGTGTTGAAAGTTTTATAAATTGAAATTGAAATACCATATAAGTTTGTTTAAATTTGAATTCATTTAGTCAACATTTAATTCTGCCCTGATGCAATAATTTCAATGTTTTCATACATAAAAGTATACTTTCATAATTTTATCGTTCTATTTTTTACGAATGAATACAAATTTGTTCTGTTTATAATAAAAAGTAATTCATTATTAAACGCTCATCCCATACTGAATAAAACTAGGTCATAGCTTTCACATCGGAACCCAAGTGGTGACTCAAATTCCTGCGATTGTGTATCTCAATTGTTTATATAAAACCGGAATTTAAATAATAAAAGAAAACTTGAATATTTCTCATGCAACAGTTTATATATTTCAATTTTCATTTTATTTAAATCGATGTTATGGCTACAGTTTTCATAGTTTCAATTTCTTGAAGTATTGTATCTTCTATTTAAAAAACGATCAAATTAATTTCAGATCCTCCAAGTGAACCATTTTTCGATCAAAAAAAAATTGCAAGTGATGGTGAATTACAACATAATAGACTTTTCGTTAAGGAAGGAAGCAGTTTTATTATTATATGTAGATCCGATGGTGATCCTCCTCCAACATGCACATGGAACATTGAAAATCATGCAAAATCTCAAAATTTAACATTTACAAATATAACAAAGGGGAAAACTGGTTCGTATGAATGTATTGCAGAAAACGTAATTCGAAGGTTTTCCAAAAATGACAAATTTAAGACACGATCGACATCAATTCTGGACATAGATGTTGGATGTAAATTGATTGTTTTTATTTCTCCAATTGTAAATGCGTTCACTTGCTTCGTTAAATTCCATTTCTGTTACTTATTTCTGATAAACACATGCTTATTTTCAACGGCTTTGTACTCACATGTATTGATATTCAATATTCGTATGGGAAATCAAGCTTTGACCTTTTATAATCTTACTTTATAACATCAATTATGAAATAAATTTTGAAACTCTATTATTATGCAGATAGAAGTCAAATATTACAGTTCAGTGTTACTGGTGTTGATAAAAGGAGAACACATTTCGAAGTAACTGCAAACGAAACTGTCCTCTTTACATGCAGTGTTGACAGTAATCCAGTGTCATCTATAGTAATATCATTTAAACAAAGAGAACTGGTGCGCAATAAATCTACAAAGAGCTTAAGTTATACTCATAGAGTAAACTCTTGTTTTGATGGCGGTGTTTATCAATGTGCAGCACACAACAAATACAATATAAAACCATCTTTAAAAAATGTGATGCTACGTGTTAGATGTAAGTTACGTTTTATCTTTACGATTTTCCATCAATTAAGGTCACTTGTAATGCGCCCGTTAAAAGGACGCTTTTCATCTAATCATCATAAATAGGTAAGATTTTGCAATATGCATATGCCGTATAACAACACTGGGCTTTACTTTTAGCCATGTTTAAATTTTCGACAGGTCATATCAAACTTTTTTTTCATATTTGGACAAACAAAATCGTTTTGGAAACAAAATCATATCCCTCATGAACTGAATATAATTATGTGTATAATAAATGATGAAGATTACATAACAGAAATCAGGTTTCGTTACATATATGTCATTTTTGTAAGTTTTTAGATTAAAAACGTAACTTTATAATATTTTAGGCACACCAATCCTTTCACCCGGGTTTGATCTGAAAACAAACATGACAAGTGCAAAGAATGTAGCAGTAACTTTAGCATTTACAGCTATTGCCTATCCTGAACCGGAATTCGAATGGTATAAATTAAGCAACTCGTCGTGGAAGACAATTAGTAGTTACGTGAAATACGAAATCAAAACGCTTGGACGTTATTCCAGTCTCACTGTAACCGTTACCACAGAAGACGATTTCGGACAATACAAACTGAGGATATTTAATGCAGTTGGAATTTTAGAACAGCTGTATTTTCTAAACCCAAATGGTAATTGTAAAAAAATCTTCCGGAATAAATAAGAGGATAAAGCATTCACATCTAAATCTAAATTATAAACTAAATACAGTATCCTTTTATAAAGCATAAGTAAATAGTTTAAACCAACTCTTTATAGACCATGTCATGTGAATCACAGGTCATTGAAAAATATTTAGTTTTTTTATTATAATGACTAAATCTAATACCTGGACTTGAAGCGTATGAGTTTCAGGAAGAAATTAGTCATATATTCGCCTGAGGAAATTTTAAATTTGCTTGTTGATTACTTTTATTTTATTCATTTATTTATTTATGTTTTTTTATTATTATTTTTTGGGGGTTCTTTGAAATATTTGACTGATAAAAATTTTCAAAAGTGAAATGTGTGTACTTTGGCATGATAAATTATAGTTTAAAGACAAGGTAGCACGGCATTATCAACCTCTGTGTTATTCAATGTAGTACAAACACCTTATGATAAAAAGGTATTTAAAAAAGGTACTTGACTTGAATTGAGAAAAGCAATACGGCATTTAAAAAGCACACGTCTAAACAACTACCTTATACTTCATGCATCTGTCAAATGAAAACACATATTTCAAACGTAATCAACTTGTATTAATGTGGTCAAATAAAATATCACATCTTTTGAGAAGCAAGCAAAATTACTTTATAAAGTGTTGAAGTAGAACATTTGTTTGGCTATCTAGCTATTATGTGTTTTTCATTGTTTTGTTTTAAATTGAGAGGGCAGACAATTTTTGGAACTGCTCATATGGTCTTATATAACCCCCTGGCAAATGGAAAAAACAAAATGTTCGAACCTTACACGTCAGGTTTTCAAGAAAGAAATGACACAGAACAGATGTGACATAAATAACTAGTAAAATTATTATGTAGATCATCTTGATATATATTACTAAATGATATGTGTACAAATATCTATTTACTTAATATATTATTGGAAAAAACAACCATCCAATGCGATTATTTTCAAGTATATTCAATCACATATTGACTTTCTTCGATATGCAACAACGAAGTATCTATACACTTTATTTATTACAGTACCATTTATATGTTATAGAAAGGTTTACATTATTATTTTTATCTCCTTGGCATGCCGCTTGGCCTGTAACTTACCAAAGCGATAAAGTAACTTTTTTCAGCGGCATTTAAATCATTTGAATTACATATATATTTTCTAGAGAAGCCTGGTGCGCCAACAATGTTCAAACATTTACCAAAGTATCTTACAGAAACGTCAACAATACTTCAGTGGCAACCTGGATTTAATGGTGGTCCTGCACAGATGTTTGTTTTGAAATACAAACTTGACTTTGGAGAAAATTGGACGAAAGTCATTGTACCTGATACCGATGAAAAGCCAATGCGATACAGCCTCATCGACTTGGAAATGGATTCATTTTACGTCGCTGAACTGTTTGCTGTGAACTCTGAAGGGAATTCAATGACGCTTAACCTGACATTCAAGACACAAGGTATATTTTTAATGTTGTGTTTTTTTCGGCCGAAGGCCGTCTGATTTCACCTTGACTTCCGCTAAAATTAACAGTAAAGAAATGAATATAGGCAGAATTTTCTTTGGTCATTTTTACACTAATAACCTGTTCGATTTATACTTTAGAAGAGCTTCCGTTATAGGTAGAGTTCTTTCAAACTATTCGCTTGCTCGATGGCCAGAAGTGTTGGGAGAAGATATAAGTCAGAATAAATATAAAAGCACAATAATGATATTTTCTAGATGTTTTTTACAGCTTTTCAATAAATATATGAAATAAGATATGACAGATCGCCTTTTTAATACTTTTGCGTTCGATTTTGGTTTCTCTTCTTAGCTGTTCTAGTCATAATATTCTCTTCTCGAACCGGGCATTAGACGATTGAAACGAGCTTTCGACTTATTTACAGTTGCAATCACCGTGGAATTAATGTACAGTATCTTCTAAATGTTTTATTATAAATTCCTTTTCAAATCAAATTCCATTTTGATTAAATCAAATAATGTAAGTAATGTTGTTTAAATCTAAGATGGCAATTAATGGGGAAAAGAATTGCGGGTAAAAAATTAACTAAAATAAAACCAGTGAGGACGAATAAAATGTTCTGTTTGCGGTTAGCATGGTAAGTGGTAGCTTATTCTATGCAAGTTAACAAGTTTGACTTCGGCCGAGGATATTTTGAAGATACTTCTTGTTTTTAAATGATTGTTGTATTTATATAAGTTGTATTTCAATGAACATGCATTGTTCTGCTAATACATAACCTGACCTTTTGCAGATAAAACATTATGCAATCGTGAGAAAAATGCTTTAATATATTATTTGTCATATGTTGCACAATGTTTCTCATGAGTACAGTATCATTACAAAACAGAAGCAAAACGATGACAGTTTATAACAATAGCGAGGACTCAAGATGAAGACACTAATTGTAAAGACTTTAATCATCAGGGTTATTTGCATATCTTGTATGTTGGGGTTTTATAAACGATTTTAATATTGCTTAGGCATTACCTCCAACTTGAACAGTATCTCAATTGACAGATTTACTGCAAATGTAACTTTGTCCAAACCCCAGCGGGGTGCACACTTTCTCTTTTTTTCCTTTCTCATTTACTTGAATCTATCAAATCTTCTTTAGTAAACAAATAACATGTTTTAATCTTTCAATCATTTCGATTATTTCAAATAGACATTTGCTATAGAAAGCAATAAACGAACACGCATCTTTGTAAATGAGTTTTTAGCAGACACATTTTTGAAGACAGTTTTTATTGATGATGTTACTGTAAAATGTGAGAACAATTTTAATTTTGTGGACAAGTACAAATTTGATTTTGTGCACTTCTATCATAGCATGATAATTTACATAACAAAGACTAATAACAATGCCAAAAAAGGTGAGGCATGCCGATTCCTAAAAATAAAACCCAGCGAATGTCGTCTTGGTGCCTTGTGCATTGAACGCGCAGTAGACAGAGCGTCCGAGTCACTGTTGCATTCATACATTTACATGTTCGAATCATTGCTAGGTTTTATAACATTTGAGTATTTTATGTCTTTTTTTCTCATTTGACCGGTCGTCTATTAATAGTAACAAATCCATAAGATATAATTCTTTTGTGCATGAGTTAATATGCACATATGTAAGATTTGAGAAAAATTGTCAAACATTTAAAGAAAACGATACTAAACTGACCCTATTTTAGAAATGTAAATATATAATGAAATAAAATGTGTTATATTGATCCATATATTCAAATTAGTAACATTAATAAAAGCCATTATGTTTCAAATTCTTTGTTTTTTAAAATGCTAAATAAAATGATAATAAAAATAAATTATATTTAATCAGAACAACTGCATTATAATAAAACAGGTCAGAGTGCAATGTTCGAACCTTCGATGGCAAATCACTAAAAATTACAGTGACGTTGGTTAACAACGTCAGCTACATTCTTATTAGAACTGAACTGTATATAAGAGTGTATATTTCCGATCTCTGCAAATAACGCAGACTTTTGGGATGTTGGAGGAAGGGGATGTGAACATCGATTTCCATCCTTTCTTGTACATTTTGTTTTTCATAGTATACCATTTAAATAATACTTTACTTACTACCGAGTCGTCAAAATTATCTTCCAAGAACAGTAGCCCGATACAACTTTTCCAGGAATTCCCTACATTATGCACACTAATTTCCAATTTGTGATACAATGTATGGTTTATCTGTAGTATTAACTGTTACTTGAGAGCAGAACATATTTAAATGACGTGAGGCATCAGCTGCACAGAATTTATTTAAACTTCATTCGGCTGTATATTGTATGTCTGTCTGTTTGTCAGTCAGTCAATCAGTCACAAAAAAACTGGATAGTGACCTGCTTTTAATATACCCCCAAACACGAAGTTTTTTTTTTGGGGGGGGGGGGGGGGGTATATAGGAGCCACCCGGTGGTCGGTCGGTCGGTTCAGACGTCCGTTGCATTTTCCTTGTCCGGACCATAACTTGAAGACTAATAGTTTGAATTCAATATAACTACATACAATGGTCAAGCACATTGAGAGGAAGTGCAGTGCACAAAAACCATAACTCTATCTTGACTAATTACAGAGTTATTGCCCTTTGTTACTTTTCCTTGTCCGGGGCATAACTTGAAAACTACTGGTTGAAATTCAAAACAACTTCATACAATTGTCAAACACAATAAGGGGAAGTGCAGTGCACAAGAACCATAACTCTATCTAATGTAATTACAGAGTTATTGCCCCTTTGTTGCTTTTCCATTGCTTTTTTTGTCTGGACCATAACTTGAAGACTAATAGTTTGAATTCAATATAACTACATACAATGGTCAAGCACATTGAGAGGAAGTGCAGTGCATAAGAACCATAACTCTATCTTGACTAATTACAGAGTTATTACCCTTTGTTACTTTTCCTTGTCCGGGGCATAACTTGAAAACAACTGGTTGGAATTCAAAACAACTTCATACAATTGTCAAACACAATAAGGGGAAGTGCAGTGCACAAGAACCATAACTCTATCTAAAGTAATTACATAGTTATTGGCCTTTGTTACTTTTCCATTTATTTTTTTGTCCGGACCATAACTTGAAGACTAATGGTTGGAATTCAATATTACTATATACAATGTTCAAGCATATTGAGAGGAAGTGCAGTGCATAAGAACCATAACTCTATCATGACTAATTACAGAGTTATTGATCTTTGTTACTTTTCCTTGTCCGGGGCATAACTTGAAAACTACTGGTTGGAATTCAAAACAACTTCATACAATTGTCAAACACAAAAAGGGGAAGTGCAGTGCACAAGAACTTTAACTCTATCAAAAGTAATTACAGAGTTATTTCCCTTTGTTTCTTTTCCATTGCCTTTTTTGTCCGGACCATAACTTGAAGAATAATGGTTGGAATTCAATATAACTTCATACAATGGTCAAGCACATTAAGAGGAAATGCAGTGCACAAGAACCATAACTCCATCTTGACTTATTACAGAGTTATTGCCCTTTGCTTCTTTTCCTTGTCCAGAGCATAACTTGAAAACTACTGTTTGGAATTCGATACATTTTCATACAGTTGTCATGGACATTAAAAGGAAGTGCAGTGCACAATAGCCATAACTCCATTTTGCCAAAATACAGAGTAACTGCCCTTTGATACTTTTCCTTGTCAGGAGCATAACTTAAAACATACTGGTTGGAATTCAAAACAACTTCATACAATGGGCAAGCAACAATAAGAGGAAGTGCAGTGCACAAGAACTATATATTCTATCTTCAGTATTTATAGAGT
>NW_026853725.1:0-9853 GCF_026571515.1 Ruditapes philippinarum | reverse complement strand
TTAATTATGCTATAATTTATGTATAACAGGGCTTTTTCTTTCAACTAACAAATTGACACGATAGTCGGCGTCTTCCCCTCGGTTTAAAATAGCCAAGTTTTTTCCCCCCAAAAAATTCTATTTTTCCTTTAAACTGGATCAGATTTAATAATAACATGGTTTTAAAATATTATTTTTCTTCATTTTATGCAGAATAACCCACCAATTGTTGTTCAAAATAACCAAAAAACATTGCAGGAAACTGCAAGTACTGTCTCAACATGGAGGCCAGCCATTTTTTTTCTTGGCTATATCCCGCTACTGAACGGTACTATTTCTGGAAATCAGTTGCTATCAAAATATTGTCATTTTCTTGGTTATTTTTAGTAAAGTAATATATTTTGTACTTCTTATTATGAAAATGACTCATATGGAGCTAAAGTGTGTCTATACTGTATTAACTTTCATACAAAAATAGAAGTATAAAAACCATTCACCACCATACATATTAAGAAAATGTGCCTACTGCAAAGAATATTTTGCATGATGATAAAAGTTTTTTAAGGGGAAAAAGATATAGTTGTAACTCTATACTATGTAGTTAAGTATATAGTATAAATAACGTCATAATAAAGTTTCCCCAAATTGCCTTTTTTCGTATATTTTTTCCCCTCCCTACCAGCGTCCAGCGTCTTCCCCTTTTCCTAAAAAAAACCCCTGATTAAGTTATAGTAAAAAAATAACATTTGTTAACATAAATTCCAAGATCAAGGGGAATAATTCTTGAAATAGTCATGCTAGAGTTATGACCCTTGTCACACAACATTTGTGTAATATATATTTGAAGTTTGAAGTAGACACCTTAAAAAGTAAAGAAGTAATAATATATCTTAAAGAAAATCCTAAGTTCAAAGAGAGATAAATCTGTAAATATTGCTTCAAGAGTTATGAACATTGTCACATAAAATGTAATTGATGATAAGAATAAGTATTTGAAGTTTGAGGTAGATACCTTTAAAAATAAAAAAAAGTTATAATAAAAAATAACATTTTTCTAGTAAAAAATATCTAAGTTTATGGGGAGATAATTCTTGCAATAATTGTGCTAGAGTTATGAACCTTGTAACATAAGATGTGGATGATGATAAGTAAATATATTTGAAGTATGAGTTGATCCCTTTAGAATAATAAATTCAAGTAACAGCTAAAAAATAATATTTTTTTATGGAAAATTCTAAGTTCAAGGGAGATAAATCTGAAAATATTTGGTGCTAGAGTTATGAACCCTGTCACATAGGAGAAGGGGATGATGATAACGTAAAATATATTTGAAAGTATGAGGTTGATCCTTAAGAAACAAGCAATTATCATAGTATTGCAAGCAATCCATAAGTCCCCTACCGGTAAGAGCCCAAGCAACATTCTGAAGGGCCATTGCCATTCACTTATGTTCCTATTTATAAGTAAATTTGCTGAAAAAAAGTTCTTTTAAAAGTGATCACAAGAAACAGTTTTTATGTACAGACAGACGGATTGAAGGACACTCTAAAGTTATTTTTTAAACATCCCTGTTATCAAATATAACATTTTTAAAAATCCTATCATGATTGAAGAAGTTGGAGTAAAAAATTACCAAATATCTCAAAAAAAAAGTCTCTAAGTTCAAAAGGGCATAATTCTGGAAATAGTCTTGCTAGAGTATTGAACACTCACAAATGTTGAGTTCGATAATAAGAAACATTTATATGAAGTTTGAAGTAGATACATTTAGAAAAAAGAAGTTAAAAAAAAACAAAACAATGTTTTTTCATGAAAATTTTAAGTTCAAGGGAGGTAATTCTGATAAATTTTGTGCTAGAGTTGTAAACCTTGTCACATATGATGTGGTTGATGACAAGCAACTTATATTTAAAGTTTGAAGAAAATACCTTAAGAAATAAAGAACTTATAGTGAAAAAACTTAAAAACTAGAATCAGAAATCTTAAAATTCAGTCTATTTGTTGCCATAGCAACCAGAATTTTTAACATAGAAAGATAAGAAAAGGATGTGCATAATTTCCATACTGCTATCTACCCATATGTCAAGTTTCATAAACATATTTTCAGTACTTTTTGTGTTATCACTGGATCCAGGTTATGTGTAAAATTTGCCATATTTTTAGTCTATTTGTTGCCATAGCAACCAGAATTTTCAACATAGGAAGAAAAGAAAAAGATGTGCATAATCTCCATACTGCCATCTATCCATATATCAAGTTTCATAAAAATATCTTCAGTACTTTTTGCGTTATCGCGGGATCCAGGTTATGTGTAAAATTTGCCATATTTTCAGTCTATTTGTTGCCATAGCAACCAGAATTTTCAACATAGGAAGAAAAGAAAAAGACGTGCATAATCTCCATACTGCCATCTATCCATATATCAAGTTTCATTAAAATATTTTCAGTACTTTTTGCGTTATCGCGGGATCCAGTTTTGTGGACGGACTGACGGACGGACAGACGGACGGACAGACGGACGGAGGGTAAACCTAAAGTCCCCTCCAGTAAACCGGTAGGGGACTAATAAAGAAGAAACAGTAAGAAATAGCATTTTTTGAGGAAAATTCTAAGTTCAAGGGGAGATAAATCTGAAAATATTGGTGCTAGAGTTATGAACCTTGTCACATAAGATGGGGATGATGATAAGGTACATATATTTGAAGTATGAGGTTGATCCCTTAAGAAATAAAGAAGTAACAGTAAAAAATAGTATTTTTTAAGGAAAATTCTAAGTTCAAGGGGAGATAAATCTAAAAATATTGGTGCTAGAGTTATGAACCTTGTCACATAAGATGTGTTTGATGATAAGGAACATATATTTGAAGTTTGAAGTTGATACCTTAAGAAATGACAAAGTTATAGTGCAAAATATTTTACTGCACCAAAACTTTAATCTAAAATCTGGACGCGGACGCCGACGCCGGGGCGAGTAGGACAGCTCTCCATATACTTCGTATAGTCGAGCTAAAAATCATTGAACCATGAACCAAATTTGAACTTGACCTGCGCATTTTTTTGATGCATCCATATGTCAAGTTTAAGTTGAATGTGTTGTACCGTTGGGGAGATAAGGAACGGAAACTGAAAATTTCATATTATTTTCAAAGTAAAAGGGGCATAACTCTGCCAAAAATCATCAAACCATGACCAAATTCCAACTTGACCTGTATTTTCTCATGACATATCCATGTCAAGTTTGAGTTGAATAAATTGTACCGTTGGGGAGATAATGAACGGAAACTGAAAATTTCATATTATTTTCAAAGTAAAAGGGGCATAACTCTGCCAAAAATCATCAAACCATGACCAAATTCGAACTTGACCTGTATTTTCTCATGACATATCCATATTGTCAAGTTTGAGTTGAATGTGTAGTACCGTTGGGGAGATAATGAACGGAAACTGAAATTTCATATTATTTTCTTAGTAAAAGGGGCATAACTCTGCCAAAAATCATCGAACCATGAACAAATTCGAACTTGACCTGTATTTTGTCATGACATATCCATATGTCAAATTTGAGTTGAATGAGTGCAACCGTTCTTAAGATAACTAGAACTATCACTAAATGTGATTAATACCCCCCCAAGTCTGCTTCGGAAATGAGGATGTTACTAGTAACAGAATACCTTGTAAAAGAATTGAAACAAAGAGTTATGGTTGTGGGCAATTAAAGATAATTGTGGTTCATGTATGTTGCATTTCCTTTCAATGTGGTTGGCCATTGATGAAGTTTAATTGAATTACTCTGTAATAAGTCAAGAAAGACAAAGAACAAGAAACATGGCAATGCCATGAAACCAGGTTTTCAATTATCAGCATTGTAGATAAATATGTTGTATTTGAAATACAAATACAAGCAACAAGCAATGTAAAACATTAATAATGTAGGAGGAATTACCACAGAAGAAGTTGTTCACCATGTATTCTATATAAGGAAAAAAAACAAAGGGCCATAATTAGGTAAAAATTATCCAATCACAAAAACCCCGACAATATGCGCCAGAGCACTTGATGACAAAGCTTCTGTGAAAGTTTGAACAAAATCCATTGAGAAATGTAGAACAAGTTCAGCACAGAAGAATTTGTTCACTATATATTGATAATTCTGTATAAGGAAAAAAAACAAAGGGCCATAATTAGGTCAAATATTATCCAATCACAAAACCCTGACAATATGCACCAGGGCTCTTGCTTACAAAGCTTCTGTGAAAGTTTGGTCAAAATCCGTTAAAAAATGTAGGAGGAGTTCAGCACAGAAGAAATTGTTCACTATATATTCTATATAAGGAAAAGAAACAAAGGGCCATAATTAGGTCAAATATTATCCAATCGCAAACCCCGACAATATGCCCCAGGCCACTTGATTACAAAGCTTCTGTGAAAGTTTGGTCAAAATCCGTAGAGAAATGTAGGAGGAGTTCAGCACAGAAGAAATTGTTCACTATATATTCTATATAAGGAAAAAAAACAAAGGGCCATAATTAGGTCAAATATTATCCAATCGCAAACCCCGACAATATGCGCCAGGGCACTTGATGACAAAGCTTCTGTGAAAGTTTAGTCAAAATCCATTGAGAAATGTAGAAGGAGTTGCGCACAGAAGAAATTGTTAACGCCCGCCCGCCGACATACCTCAATCTAATAACCAGTTTTTTCCTTCGGAAAACCTGGTTAAAAATGTTACTTCAAATCTGGTCAAAATAAGAATGAATAATTCACTACTGGCATCGTTTAATTTATATAAGCCTTAAACCTGTCCTAATTACCCATAAATTTATATTTATCAAAGTAAGATTTATGAAATGTACATTATGTTGATTAAAGAGCATGCCTTAACATGCTTTCTTATACCAAATTTCTAAATTAAACGAAAATGAACAAGTTACAAAGTAGACATGAAATAATATATCATATCTTTTTTAAATTACCTCCAAAGATGATATGACCTTTGACTGCCAAATCAAGTTAAAATCATGTAAACAGGATTTTCAATGTTAATGTCACTGTGACCTTGACCTTGGAGCCAGCCATGCGGAACATGCGTTCTGCACGTCATCTTGATGTGGTAAACATTTGTCTGAAGTTTCATCAAAATTCTTCAAAGGGTTGAAGAGTTACAGAGCGGACAGGATTTTCAATGTTAATGTCACTGTGACCTTGACCTTGGAGCCAGCCATGCGGAACATGCGTTCTGCACGTCATCTTGATGTGGTAAACATTTGTCTGAAGTTTCATCAAAATTCTTCAAAGGGTTGAAGAGTTACAGAGCGGACACAATTTCGTTTGACGCCCGCCCGCCCATCCGCCCGCCATACCCCAATCTAATAACCAGGATTTTCAAAATTGAAAACCTGGTTAAAAATAACAAAGGGCAATAACTCTATAAATACTGAAGATAGAGTTATAGTTCTTGTGCACTGCACTTCCTCTTATTGTGCTTGACCATTGTATGAAGTTGTTTTGGATTCCAACCAGTATGTTTTAAGATATGCTCCGGACAAGAAACAAGGAAAAGTATCAAAGGGCAGTAACTCTGTATTTTGTCAAAATGTTATGGCTCTTGTGCAATGCACTTCCTTTGAATGTCCTTAACAACTGTATGAAGTTGTACTGAATTCCAAACAGTAGTTTTCAAGTTATGCTCTGGACAAGGAAAAGTAACAAAGGGCAATAACTCTGTAATTAGTCACGATGAAGTTATGGTTCTTGTGCACTGCACTTCCCCTTATTGTGCTTGACCATTGAATGAAGTTGTTTTGAATTCCAACCAGTAGTTTTCAAGTCATGCTCTGGACAAGGAAAAGTAACAAAGGGCAGTAACTCTGTAATTAGTCAAGATGGAGCAGTGATTTTCCTACTAATATAACAGACTCCGAAAAAAGGCCTCTTCCCAATTGAAATTTTATTAAAAATCATGCAGTTTTCCCAAAAATCTAAACTTAAACCAGCTTTTTTACTTCCCAAATCAGCAATTTTAGCGATAATTTTTCCCAAAATCAAGAGGCTCAGGCCTCTTCCCAATTAAGTGAGAAAAATCACTGTGGAGTTATGGTTTTTATGCACTGCACTTCCTCTCAATGTGCTTGACCATTGTATGAAGTTATAATGAATTCCAACAATAAGTTTTCCAGTTATGGTCCGGACAAAAGAAAGCAATGGAAAAGTAACAAAGGGCAATTACTCTGTAATTAGTCAAGATGGAGTTATGGTTCTTGTGCACTGCACTTCCCCTTATTGTGCTTGACCATTGTATGAAGTTGCTTTGAATTTCCAACCAGTAGTTTTAAAAGTCATGCTCTGGACAAGGAAAAGAAACAAAGGGCAAGTAAACTCTGTAATAAGTCAAAATGGAAGTTATGCGTTCTTGTGCACTGCACTTCCTCTCAATGTGCTGGACCATTGTATGAAGTTATAATGAATTCCAACAATTAGTTTTCAAGTTACGGTCCAGACAAAAGAAAGCAATGGAAAAGTAATAAAGGGCAATAACTCTGTAATTACTTTAGATAGAGTTATGGTTCTTATGCACTGCACTACCTCTCAATGTGCTTGACCATTGTATGTAGTTATATTGAATTCCAACCATTAGTCTTCAAGTTATGGTCCTGACAAAAAAAAGAAGGCAATGGAAAAGCAACAAAGGGCAATAACTCTGTAATTATTTTAGATACACTTATGGTTCTTGTGCACTGCACTTCCCCTTATTGTGTTTGACAATTGTATGAAGTTGTTTTGAATTCCTTAACCGGTATCTAAATAAAAGCAAGATGATAGTTAAGAAATAATTCCAACTTTATTATGTACTAAGTCACAGTTTTCTATATGTGTACCGCATTATGCACTATGTGTATTAATACAAATGTAATACAATTTCAATGCAAACTTAAACCATGTAAAAAATAATTATCTTAATCTGAATCGCGGTAATAATTTATTTTTTACTCAGCGTTGCAGCATTCTATCGGCATATTTATATATATTAATACTTTATCGGCACAAAATAATACTGTATCAATACATTCATATGTGTATAATTTTTCACAAAGCTGCAATAACGCCACATACTCTTGTGAAAATCTGTCATATTGCGCTCTCCGCGCATTCCGCCATCTCTCATTCTGTCCACCTTTATATGATGTGCGATTCCGCGCATGAGCGCGACTCGATTTTAAGCTAAATCATTATGTCTGATCCTTGTAATATATATCTGTGATATGATTTATGATATGAAATGACTTTCTAATCTATATATTGATCACATAATTTATTGTTTTAGTTTTCAAAATGTACATAATAGTTTTAATGTTGTAATGTATCTTGTATTCATCAAGACCCAAACAAATTATAATTTAGATCAATCAATAAAATCACAGACTGTTGAAAATGTTATGTTATTGTAAGTGCTTGTATATTTCAAGAATTGAATTGAAATTGCTTTTATTTTAGAAAAGGATGTCATCTTACATTTATCCCTCCGTGAAGAAAAGACGAAAATTTTGTGTTTGTAACAAAAAGAATGATGGAAAGACAAGGTTAGTTAAAAAAAGTCTTGTGACATAAGCAAGCTAGACATAAGCAAGATTTATAATTTCGTGTTATATGTGTGTTACTTTTATTTATAATATCCCCTTTTAATTATTGTTATGAATAATTGCCAAAGAATTCAGAGATGAATCATCGCTTTGTCTGTTTGTTTTATACGGATAATGGATAGTTAATTGACATAAACTGTGGTAGGTATCTGTTTTTACTTTAATTAGATAAAATGTTTTATTCATTATTGTGTGCATCGGTAAGTTTTGAATGTATCCGAAAGTTTGCCGAGTCGGCGAAGCGTGTTTTTGTCTTTTGATTTTTTTTCCTTTTTGAAGTTAAAGCAATTTATTTTCACACATTCTATAGATGTTGATTTGATTTTATATTTTTTTCACTCGCTACTTATGAGAAGCAAAGTTACATTTAAAAATCTTGTCAATTCAGTTTAAATATACATGCAGATTGTTCCCTATTGAAATAGTTGGCAGTGTACCTGTACGTATTGTTTGAAATTATCTTGATATCAAGACAATATATGTTAAATATTGATCAATAAATAGAGTTTTGAGATTGAATTTTTGTGACAATTAATGTAGTTGTGTTTAATACTGTTTGCTCTTTAATACGACCAGTGGTTTTTGAACGATATTTTTTGCAATAAATCTGGAGTAGCAAATCATGCATATAAATTGTAAATTCTCTCTTTTCTACAAATTCACATACAAACAAACAATATAAAAGCTTTTCAATATCCTTGTGTAGAGGTCCGTTAATGTGAAAATGTCAAACCATGAAAGTTATGATGAAAACATATCAAAATTAATAAAAGTATTCTTTACCAATTATATATATAGTTATGGGGGTCGAGTTGGAATAGGGCCGAGCTGACTCGGGGCCGATTACGTTTTAGGGCTGAGCTGACCCTGATTCCGAGAAATTTGTATAAAATCTCATCCATATAAACTATAAGTATAGCATCATGTCGTGTAATGGGTTTTCTGATCGTTATGTGATATCAGACAATCTTTTTCATTTCTAATTATGGTAAAATAAATATACTTACCGGGTATTTGAGTTTTTTTTCGCGCCAGGTTGTTTGTTGACATATCATTCGGAACTGCCTCGGCTATTATCTATAATAACTCCGAAGACTGACGGCTGTTTTGCTACCCGTTTTTGCTCAATACAGTGTAGAGCGTTTTTGCAAACTCCGCCCAAACGGTAATGAAGCGCGGAAGAAAATGATAGAATAAATTATATTCTCACAGTATAGAAAAATTGAAGCACATCATTAGTCCTGTTAGTTAAGATAACCTAATACTTGAAAAGTTGGATCAATCACACATTTGTTTGCATTTTTGTATTGTTAAAAAACAATAAATTTGCGAAAACTATTTTCAAACAAAATCTCTTTTGCTATTTAGACAAACTATTATTTTATTACCTCCGCTATGAAGAGTTCTGAAATTGAACATTTAGGGGGTTTGAATTCAATACCTAGAAGCGTCTAAATTTTATTTCTTTTTTTTTTTTAACATTATTTATGTATTTCTTCACATCTGTTTTGAAAGAAAAAAGATGTTTAATTTTGTACGTAAAAAAAAAAGTATATATATAGATATTTATTGGATAGGCAAATATGGAACACAATTGAGGAGTGAAATCCGTTTTTTGCACAAGCTTAATTATATATCGCAATATATGATTCATTTTAGAGTTCAACTGTTTTTTGAACATTCTATAACCGAAAATAGATTCTATATAAAAGTGCAAACCCATTTGTGTACATTCAATTCATAAATAAAACCTTAATTATATCCAGTTGAAAGGGTAACCCGTTTTGTTTAACTTGATAAATACAATATAAGAGGCCAACCTGTTGGGTTTTTTCAAGGCATAAATTACTTTAGTTGTGTGGCAGCAGTTGCCCGGACATCACTTCATTTGTGTGTCATATTTTTCAGGTTTTCTCCGGGGACTCTAAGTACTGAGAATTGAATACCGCTCCTGCCGGTTCTGGGGCTTGAGGGATACTGCACTTATTCATTATTATTCATTTAATTTAAGAGTCAACCTGTTTTTGTTACACACCTATATCTAAGATCTAAGAATGCAACCTGTTTTTACACATTTATACCCTATATACTCTAAAAACAAACACTTTTATGTATAAGAGATAAGACTGTCACCCGTTTTTGTTACACACCTATTATAGCCCAAAAAAGATTGCATATCAGACATAGCGACTGGTGAACCCTTTTGCAACACACCTATTTACCCGAAAAAAAAGAGT
>NW_026853724.1:0-33984 GCF_026571515.1 Ruditapes philippinarum | reverse complement strand
ACATTTTATTTACACTTTCCTTTATTTTATTTTTTTGGTTTTATGGTGTACCAACACAATTTAGGTCATATTAAGGCGAAACAGGAAAGATGAATTTGGCAAATCTCGGCAAACCACCTCACCTGTTGGAGCTTATATATAGATAGATTCCAGTAATTCGAACTTATTTAATCACCTCTTACGATCACGCAGGGATAAACGGTTGGTGCAATTCTGATGTCTCAACATTTTAAGATATCTCCTCAGCCACAAAAGGTGACGCCTGAGCTTGTGAAGCAATTTTTGAATTAGACAAACGTCTCCGTCTTGCCACATCCGCCATAGTACCATGCGGTTTTTTCCTTTTCCCAAAACATATAAAATTATTATTTGGTTATTTTTAAACTACTGACAGACAGAACTACTGCTCAGCCATCAGTCAGTGCCTCAGATGTATACCTTTCTAAATAAAATAGTTTCTGACAGGTTCTTTTGAACGTGCACCTGTTCGCGTACCCTTGTCATTTGTAACTTTTACAAAAATTATTATTTGTAAACATATTGACTATACATATTACGCAAATTAAAAGATGTGAACAGTAAAGCCGTAGTCCACGACCTTTTTGAACATGCCTCGTATATCTGTAATCATATGCCTGTATTCGATTATCTCTGTAAATGACAAAATTAATGCTTCTAAAGTTTAAGATAGTTTTGACCAGTTTAACATAGTCGCTGAATTTACAAATATGCTCGGGAAAGGATGCGTTTTTCGTGACACGAAGGTGACGATTCGAATATTTATGGGTACGTGCCTTTTCGATAACACTGTTGATTTTTATGATAAAATATTAGTTACTAGTATGTACATCTTGAGCATGGACATAACATGTGTTAAATGTTAAAATGCTTCCTTACATTTCATCTTTTTTACAGAGTAATAAAAATGATTAATAGAAACTAATATAATGTACAATAATTGCATCGATTACAAAATAACGTTTCCTTTATAAGCTATGTGCAAACAACACAGTTAACATCTGCACTTTTCGAAATTTTGAACAAAAGTTGTCAGACCATTTTTGTATGTTGATTTTGTGTAGATCATAAGTAAATTCTATTGGAATTCAATTTTCATTTTGTTTTCTTTCATTCACGCTCCAAGCAAGTTATATGAACATCGTATGTAGGCATTTAATTGTCATTGATTTCTACGTAATGGCATTTTACTGTAGTGTTTATTGTATGACATTTCCACGTTTTGTTGTATAATTATTTCCTTTGCGTGCGATGACGGTTATAAAATGAACAATTAATGTGGCAGCTCTCGGTCTTTTGTAACAGAGAATAACACGGGGTACCTTGTGAAATGATTTCAAAGATAAGATGTCATATCTGGAAATATTTTACCTGTGCATTAATTAAAGTCACTGAACAGGTATTTTAAATAAACAGATGTCGCTTAAAATCTGAATTATCGATTTCTGAAAGTTATTACTGTCGGCTCATTTTTCATGACTTTCTGTTTTTTTTCTTGTAACGCTTTAACCCTTAGTATGCTTAACATCCCTAATGGATTTGTCCAACTTTTAATCCATTAAATTTAAAACTATTAAAAACATTTTTAGAAAATATGTACTGAAAAACCAACAGGCATACGCATTTTATTTAAGTCGAACATTATTTGAGGGTAAAATATGTGACAATCAGAGAATACGACCGCTTTATATTGACATGTCATAAACAGCCAATGTTTTTAAAAACAAAAACATAAATAAAATATTCCAAGATTAGCCGTACTCAATTTGCCGTACTCAATTTGCTAGTATTAACACATGTGATTAGCTCAGTCAGAGCGGATCGATAGGGGTTGATGATATACGTCGGTTAAGAAAATCTGCAAATGTAATGCGAATTTAAACTTGAATAAATATGTTTTTGTCTCTTCTAGCAAAATCATTTCAAAATTGTTTTAAGTCTGGCATGTATGAAGCCAGTCATGGCCTGTCAGTGTTCGTTTACGAATCGTTGTGACAGATATATATATATATATATATATATATATATATCTTCCTATCATATATATACACTTTGAGAAGTCAGGTATATGACTAAGCTATTAACTGAGCAATGTAAACATTGACTGATATAAGAATAAAAGAACGCACTAATTGAATGTCTGTTATACCTGCGACAAAAAGTAAGCCCATTATAAACAAGAACAACTGTCTTATTTTTCCCAGGTCTAATATATATTTCATTTAGTTGTTAATTACACAAACGCAATAACGATTAAGAGAATCTTCCAATCCACCCGACTTGAGATGCAAATCTCTGTTGTGTTATTTAACGACAATTAACGTGAAATATAAATAATTCTAGACAATATGACATCACGCTCTATATCGGACCGCGAGAATCGATTCCATCACAGCTCGGCCATTCCCATAGAAGTTTTACATGAATTATATGATGAAAATTATAAGATGTTTTTCTCTTGGCTTGTTTTGCAATGACATGATATATCTTTGGAATTGTTAATTTCTGATTTACAAGTTTATTATATGAGTATGTGCATTTTATTAGACATCAATGTTATTATTATCATTATTCAATCAGTTCCAAAAGTTACATTTTAAAAAGTGATCAAAATATGGAAAAAGCAAGAATTATGTTGTTTTACAACTTTTGTTACATCGTCTTTTAGGCGTAGGAAAATGCATCCATGTAACTTTGAGTGCTTGTTGAAATTAATAATAAAAGTGTCCAGAAGTATGGTAAAATGACATCAGAATTCCGTAGAAATATCTCGTAATTAAATATACATGAAGTTTGCGACATACAATAACCAAGAATCAGTTATATAACTAACATCACGCGAGGCTCTATATAGTAGTCTCTTAAGGAAGATGGACACACATTATTATTCAAAACTTTTAACGTGTACATTCTTCCAAAAAATATAGTGAAAGGTATAAGCGTTTTCTGATGTTTTAAGAAGAGAGAACCGTCATTGAAAGAAAGTAGCAAAAATAGTTGCGGATACGGATTTATCGAGCCTGCAATTATTGTAAAGGCAAATATTTTTTTAAAAAGCAGAAAGAGCAAGGGAGAAGATATACTCGCAATTTTAATACAATGTAAAAATATTTAAGCTCCAACAATTTATTAATCATTTGATTATATTTTTGAAACAGATAGATACCCAGAATCTTGGTGCAGAGGAGTTATAGTACCTGTGCTACAAAAATGGAGAAATAATGAATCAGATATCAATAAATACAGAGACCCTGACCATTGTATTTTCAAAACTGTTTCCAATTATGTTAGATTTTCGTTTACGTAAATGTACTGAAAGGAATCACGAATTCAACTTTTTTCAACAATAAGATCACTACGAGTATGAATAAGAGCATATTGGTATTGAGTTCAACAACTCATAGGATAATAAAACATGAAAAGAAAAAAATGTATGCTTCAAACTATAAAAATTGTTTTGACCTTTTGTATAGAAATGGAATTTGGTATAATTTAATTAAAGATTGTAAAATGGTATGTAATATGTTTACCTGTGTAAAATCATGTGTAAGAGCAAATGAAAGATTATCTTTGATAGTCATATGTGTTTAAGATTAGGTGAGCCAAAATCACCTCTTTTATTTTCGTAAAGACATGCACAGTGACTTGCTAAATACATGTAATCCTGTTGACTCTTTCACATTAAATAATATGCAAATATTCTTTTAATAATTTGCTGATGACGCAGTTTTGTTTTTGTTTTTTCGGAAGGAAGAGTACAACAAATTTTGAACACATATTTTAATAATTTAACACAATTGGAGGAATCGTTCTTGATGTACATAAAACGTAGGGTGTGACCTTCAAAGCAGGTAATCGAAAAGATAGTTTGGAGGTTTATTATAATAGTGAAATTCATAAAGTTGTTAAATATTGGTGTTACCTTGTCGTCTGATTAGAACTTTTTTATCAAGCTTATAAAAGCTTTATCTAACCAAGCATTAAAACATTTTATTCGTTGAATTTCTTATTTAATCATATTTCCTTGAATCTATCCGAAAAAAGACTGTTCAATACTGTGATTTTACCACTTTTGACTTATGGATCAGGTGTAGGGGGCTTTCATAATTCCCTGGATATTTCTTAAGTTCACTTAAAATTCCTAAAACAAGATAAAGTCGATCGTTCGCAAACATCAACTTTGGTCGTACTTTGTGAATTTGTCTGATTTCCTTTGACAGCATATTGCAAAATTCGAATTATTTATATTTGGTTTAGAAGCCCACGGCACTCTTCTAATTGAAGAATGAAGATATAGACATATCGATAGACATTCACGTATATATACTAAATGCAGCATGAAACAAATAGACAATGAATATCATTTTTATCACATGTAGTTTGTCCATTCTAAAGCGAATTAAGAGGTCAATTTTTACCTCGATATTATTGTGTTTGGCCAGCCATCAATAAATTGACATCAATTATACAATCTTCGCAAATAAGTAGAATTGTTAAATCAAGCTAATTTGATTTATTTTGCTACGAATAAGAAAAGCTGAAATAGTTTATTATTTATAAGTAGGTATTCGTTATTCATTATTGCATACATCTGTGACCCATATTTAGCCATTTTGATACCTTGTTTTTTAGTTTTGGAAACTGTATACCATACTTTGATTGTATTGTAAATATGTAATATCCGCCGAGGTAACTTTTTGATGGACACGTTTTTGTTTTTTTGCAAAACAAACATTTGACTCTTAGATTTTAAGCTTCGACTGAATCGGTTTTTATTCTTTAATACTAAACGTTTTCGACGAATCAACGATCTCGAAAATTAGAAAAAAAACATCTATCACTATTTGGTGTCATTGAATTGATTAAAGAATTAACACCCAACCAAGGAAATGGATTGTGTCAGTATCCCTATCGCCACTCGTATATACTAGTAATGGTTTATTGGGGCATTTCTGACACGTTACGTTCACAATGTCACAAATTATTTATAAAGTATGGTAGCAAGGTTTTGTTTAAAATAATAAAGAACAAATAAAATACATCAGTACTATTACTTAAAAGGTGCATTTAAGTGCCATAAGAAATATTTATATTTTTTAACTTTATTTTCGTTTCATTTGTCTAATCTTGCTCGCAATACTATTGTCATTTGGCAAGAGGTAATTCTTAATCAACAAAATTAATTTGTAAAGGATTTTGTATGTTTTCAATTCATTAAAACTGATTATAATACTAGAACTATGTCATGTGTTTAAATAAATTCGAATTTTTTAACAATATATGTATCACAAGTGTATAGGAAATATAGAGGAAATAAATACTTTTTCTGGGCCATAATTAGCAAACAATGGCTTAAAATAAGTATACGAAAAACAATATTTACAGGCAATTATTTCATAATGACCTTCGTTTGAAAATTGACAATTTCAAGGTGACGTCATAATTTTACATTCTACTACATTTCAAGATCATTTGGAGGCGTAAATTTTAGCAAGAATCCTACATGCAATTTACATGTGAATAATTTCTACGTCATAGCTTTAAAGCGTTGCGTTGAGTAAATGTTATCTCATGCCTTTATTATTTAATCATTTCTTCATATGCAATAATAGGTGGAATAAGACTAACATTTGCTTAATTGTTATACATATTCAATGGTAGGATACTACGTCATCGCGCACCTGCTGAATGCTCCCACTTGGACCATTTTTTCGTCGATTCGAAGGTAAAATACAATTTTATTATAAGAAAACGTAAGAGTATTAAAAAATCATGTAGCGCACCAAAGAATGGCTATAGAACTTGAGATAATTGTAAAAAAAGTTTATAGATTTATTGCCTGGTTTAAGCCTGAAAACGGGATAAGTGTTTTTCTCTGAATGCTCCCATTCGGACTTTTCCCGAAACATATATGAAATAAGGTTGAAAACCTTCTTGAAATTTATTTTTAACGTACCGGAACATAAACCGAGTCATGTTTATCAATTTTTCTAGATTAGTTTCAAATATTTCTATTCAGAAATCAGTTTTTCTTAATTCTTTTTATAAAAATGGAAAATGCTCCCACTCGGACTCATCTTCAGAGATGCTCCCACTCGGACCTAAATATATACACATTTTGAAAACACATTGCTGTGTTAAGAATTTATAATTTTTTCAAACTATCTTTATATTCAAGTTCATATATTCATATTATCAGTTAGAGTTCAATGAAAATACGATACTAATATTTAGATCACTAAATTTTGACACATTGTATCATAACAGTC
The DNA here is from genome assembly GCF_026571515.1 of Ruditapes philippinarum. Taxonomy (NCBI): domain Eukaryota; kingdom Metazoa; phylum Mollusca; class Bivalvia; order Venerida; family Veneridae; genus Ruditapes; species Ruditapes philippinarum. The sequence goes on along the minus strand of NW_026853724.1, from coordinate 27,697 downwards.
TCGTAAATATGTCTTCTTAGAGGATCAGTTATCGGCCTAAGAATAAGGAAAAAAGGTTGTGTTGAAACAATTCCTCGTTAAATAGAGTCGTTGAAATAAGAAACAAATTGATTATACATTTTAAAAAATATATTAAATATAAATTATATATATAATATTTTGTTTTGCAGAAAGTATTTGTGTTTGTGACCAGTATGGGAAAAGGTATAAACCACATTTGCGACGTAATAAAGCACATGGTAGGACATCTTGGCACGGCATAGCTGGAGCAAATAGTTTAGATACCAACTGTGGATATATCTCAGTGAGGAGGAAAACTCTAGAAAACACAAGAATTGTAGCTCTTTGAAGTAATTGTCTTTTGTTCAGTTTTTGCGTTAATCATTGGACAATGTGTCATAAAGGATCAATTCATCTGAGACTTCACTGCAGGATAGATGTACCACAAACAAGAATAACAACTCTCCAGTTTTGGAGTTATTGCCCTTTGTATTCACTATGATTAGTTTGCAAAGACCATACCTCCAAAGGTATTTGAGATATAGACTTGAAACTTTATATTAAACAAAACTTCCGTATTCTGTTTTTAATTAAAGAAAACAACACTGGGACAGTGCAGATAAAAGTGAAAAGCAGAGCATAAGGCACAGAAGTGTTCACTTAATGCTTTTTTGTTGTTGTTTTTTTCTTTGTTTTTTTTTCAGGAGTGTTATTTTTGTCATGATTTGTTATTTCTAGACTATAACTTTTCATTAATTTTCACGAGTGGCATTACTTGGATTTTTACATGTATGTAAGGGTTACTTCCCCTATGAAATGTATTTCCTCCTTTTCGGCGGGGGATTTTACTGTCTGTGATTCCCCATTGTATGATTGTTATTATTTTAACGTCATTTAAATATCCTGAAATCAATTTTGGTTTTATACAATAAATATAATGCTCAAATGAAGATTTATCAATATTGTATGTTCCAAAAAGCATTATTTGTAAAGATGATACCGAACTTATATTTCATAAAGGGAGGTAATTAGAAATATATTTTCTTTTAAGAGTAAGTTGAATTCTTAAATAAGAAATGAATGCATACATGTATATTTTAATGATTACATATAATGTGGACAAGCATTTGCAGTACGTATTTCACATATTCCTTAATGTTTGAAAATTGTTTTAGTAGCATATTTATATACATATATATAAAATTTCCATTGTAGTTACAAAGATATGGTAAAGACTGTGATAAAGAAATAACTGTGATCTTTGTTTTCTCATTTATTTAATTTTGTTATTTTAGGTAAAAATACGTACATATGATAACTTTCATATTTAAAAATGTCAAAGTTATCAATAACTGTGATGCATGCTTTATATGCCATGGTATGGCAGTACATTGACTTATTAACTAGTTCATGACAAAAATGATTCACATGTTGTTCTTTAATAAACTATTCAAATCAACCGATAGATATTGACTTCTTTATGTTCATAAACGTACTATTATAATGCTATAAAATCTAAATCACAAGTTTAACAAACACGCAAATCATTGGGTTTTAAATTATTAACAAGATCAGCAATTATTGAATAAATGCAGGCCTCTAATATGTGTACGAGTCCAACAGAATCTTAATCCAGTATGGTACTAAACAATGTATAATAATTTCTTTATAAAACACCACCATTGTTTTAACATCTCAAAAAAAACTTTATATTCTTGAGATCCAAACTGTCCATTTAAAGTCTTATAGTCCTATCTTTGTTGTTGGCAATAATTTTGAATCATCCCTTCGAATCTAACACAAGCCAAGTGCACCTTTTTGTAAAGTGATCCTGTCAGTTGAAACTTTGCCATGGCACCGGGTCCTACCCAACGACGTAAGAAGAGATCTGTGTAAAAAGAAGGTAAAAGTTAATGTCGCCAAACACAGTAAATATTGACAAAATGATTTAAAAATTGTAAGAATAATCCATAAAAGCTTGGCACATCAATGTGCTTTCAAAATGTATGTATTTGGGTCCGAGTGGGAGCATCTCTGAAATCGAGTCCAAGTGGGAGCATTTTCCATTTCGATAAAAAAAACTTTAAAAGACTGACTTTGGAATAGAAATTTTTGAAACTAATATAGAAAAATGTGTAAACATGACTCGGTTTATATTCTGGTACATTAAAAATAATTTTCAAGAAGGTTTTCAACCTTATTTCATATATGTTTCGGGAAAAGTCCGAGTGGGAGCATTCAGAGAAAAACACTTATCCCGTTTTCAGGCTTAAACCAGGCAATAAATCTATAAACTTTTTTTACAATTATCTCAAGTACTATAGCCATTCTTTGGTGCACTACATGATTTTTTAATACTCTTACGTTTTCTTTTAATAAAATTGAATTTTACCTTTGAATCGACAAAAAAGTGGTCCAAGTGGGAGCATTCAGCAGGTGCGCGATGACGTAGTATCCTACCATTGATATTGAGGACATTGGTTCTCGTCTGTTCTTAAAAATTATGAAAAAGAAGCCACACCCGACCTTTGTTTAAATGTAAGAATAATTTAACCTGGTTTGATTTGTTCCTTTTCCTGTAGCTATGAAAACAGTTTTGTAAGTGGGCATGAAGTCATATTGAATTACTTGTAATTATTTAAACTTAACACTACTACTGCTGTGCCATATAACGATAATTTTTCTTTGATGTAAACTAAATATGGTACTATTTGCGTACTGGCATGCGAGCAGTTCCCGTACAAAAATCGTAGTTACTTAAACATTATTTTTTATTACGCTCACTCACCAAAATTTGAATTTTACACATCAATATTCGGCTCGTCACACAAATCATGGAAATTCCATCATGTTCTAAACATAGAATAACCCTTACTTATGAGGCCGCATATGGGGTACCGAAATTATTGATTATTTTGTATGAAGAGGAGTAGTTCCCGTACATAAAATCTAACCCATTATAATTATACAATTTTATTATATCGGACCTATTTTTCATTTACAATTGTTGAACAGACCATTATCTAAGAGATAAATAGATGTAATTCAGGAAATAGAGCGTAGACTAAACGCGGGTATCTATTACCCGGTACCGTTACCCCAACGCATTCACATGCAATATAGCATGCTTGTATGCATGATATTTTACGCATCAAAGCCATAAAATTATTATATATAGTAATATTGGTCAACATTCTGATAATTAAACAAGTTTACATCACATTGCCTACTTATTTGTAAACAGGTGGTATTAGTGGAAAACCCTTTAACAAGCCTCACGTGTAAGTATTTTTGCGCATGCGCGCAAGGACGGAATCCCCCAGAGAAAAAAAGGTCACGTTCTGACGACGCACAGGTGAAAGTGATTTAAAATGAGACTTTATATACGTACTGCCGAACTGACACTTAGATTTTGTCTCGTTTATGTATCTGCTTGATTTGAAATGAATTTTTGAAGAATGCAAGTAAAAATCAAGCGTTTAAATGAAAAATACGGGTACTGCTTCTGTACGGGAACTGCTCGCATGCCAGTATGGATTATTTCCCTTACACCCAGAAATTCTATATTTAAAGCTGCAGTTAGACTTTGGAGTAATGTTAGGTTGTTATGTTTTAATTAATATCAGCTGTGTTGAAGACCATCTTGAACAAATACATGTTAATATCACAAAATATAATGACGAAACACGCGATTCGTTATGAGATTTAAAATACTGAAATCTATCAACAAGCCGATTTTGAAATAATGCGTTTGGTGTTCTGTAAATAAGAAATAATTCAATACAAAATATATGTTTGGTATTCTGTAAATAAGAAATTATACTATACAAAATATACGTTTGGTGTTCTGTAAATAAGAAATAATGCTATACAAAATACACGTTTGGTGTTCTGTAAATAAGAAATAATGCTATACAAAATACACATTTGGTGTTCTGTAAATAAGAAATAATGCTTAACAAAATATACGTTTGATGTTCTGTAAATAAGAAATAATGCTATACAAAATACACGTTTGGTGTTCTGTAAATAAGAAATAATACTATACAAAATATACGTTTGGTGTTCTGTAAATAAGAAATAATGCTATACAAAATATACGTTTGGTGTTCTGTAAATAAGAAATAATGCTATACAAAATACACGTTTGGTGTTCTGTAAATAAGAAATAATGCTATACAAAATACACGTTTGGTGTTCTGTAAATAAGAAATAATGCTTTACAAAATACACGTTTGGTGTTCTGTAAATAAGAAATAATGCTATACAAAATACACGTTTGGTGTTCTGTAAATAAGAAAATAATGCTATACAAAATACACGTTTGGTGTTCTGTAAATAAGAAATAATGCTATACAAAATATACGTTTGGTGTTCTGTAAATAAGAAATAATGCTATACAAAATACACGTTTGGTATTCTGTAAATAAGAAATAATGCTATACAAAATATACGTTTGGTGTTCTGTAAATAAGAAATAATACTATACAAAATATACGTTTGGTGTTCTGTAAATAAGAAATAATGCTATACAAAATATACGTTTGGTGTTCTGTAAATAAGAAATAATGCTTTACAAAATATACGTTTTGGTGTTCTGTAAATAAGAAAATAATGCTTTACAAAATATACGTTTGGTGTTCTGTAAATAAGAAATAATGCTATACAAAATATACGTTTGGTGTTCTGTAAATAAGAAATAATGCTTTACAAATATACGTTTTTGGTGTTCTGTAAATAAGAAATAATGCTTTACAAAATATACGTTTGGTGTTCTGTAAATAAGAAATAATGCTATACAAAATATACGTTTGGTGTTCTGTAAATAAGAAATAATGCTATACAAAATATACGTTTTGGTGTTCTGTAAATAAGAAAATAATTGCTATACAAAATATACGTTTGGTGTTCTGTAAATAAGAAATAATGCTATACAAAATATAACGTTTGGTGTTCTGTAAATAAGAAATAATGCTATACAAAATAATACGTTTGGTGTTCTGTAAATAAGAAATAATGCTATACAAAATATACGTTTGGTGTTCTGTAAATAAGAAATAATGCTATACAAAATATACGTTTGGTGTTCTGTAAATAAGAAATAATGCTATACAAAATACACGTTTGGTGTTCTGTAAATAAGAAAATAATGCTATACAAAATACACGTTTGGTGTTCTGTAAATAAGAAATAATGCTATACAAAATACACGTTTTGGTGTTCTGCAAATAAGAAATAATGCTATACAAAATACACGTTTGGTGTTCTGTAAATAATAAATAATGCTTTACAAAATATACGTTTGGTGTTCTGCTAAAGAAGAAATAATGCTATACAAAATATACGTTTGGTGTTCTGTAAATAAGAAATAATGCTATACAAAATATACGTTTGGTGTTCTGTAAATAAGAAATAATGCTATACAAAATATACGTTTGGTGTTCTGTAAATAAGAAATAATGCTATACAAAATATACGTTTGGTGTTCTGTAAATAAGAAATAATGCTATACAAAATACACGTTTGGTGTTCTGTAAATAAGAAATAATGCTATACAAAATATACGTTTGGTATTCTGTAAATAAGAAATAATGCTTAACAAAATATACGTTTGGTGTTCTGTAAATAAGAAATAATGCTATACAAAATACACGTTTGGTATTTTGTCAATTAGAATTAATATTATACAAAATATACGTTTGGCCTTCTGTAAATAAGAAATAATATTATACAAAATATATGTTTGGTCTTCTGTAAATAAGAAATAATTCTTTACAAACAAACAAACACACGAATTCAAGTCTTGCTATCGTCGAGCCAATTATTATTTGTTTTGCCAATCAAAGACACAGTAATATATTATTCTTATGTTTATATGAAAGTTACAACATATATGATTTTTGAAAAGGACACAATGTATAGACGTTATTTACATGATGCTAAACAATGTTTAACTGCAATTATTTCACCATATTTCAACATTTTGAATTTGAGAGACAGATTTAAGATAAAAATAACATTTGATATCCTTATATGATATTGGCGCCTGCCTGGTTAGCATCATGCATGGGCATTTAAATGTGATTTCTGCGGTACAGCATTGTGCTTATTGCCCCAAAATATTGTATTTAGAGTAAACAATACTTGTAAGTATTAAACGGTATTTTGCTACAAAAAAACAACAGAAAGTTGTATGGTATACGAGGGTTGTTCAAAAAGTAATAGGACTGCAGTTCTACTGTTCACATTTTTTAATCTAGGTGCATAATTTTACAGGATAATTATATCGGAACATTTCCTCTATATACAGTGAAAAAATCAATAAAATATGTTTGAAAATAACGAGTCTGTGAAAACTTCAAATGACAAGGGGTACGCTACCCGGCGCACGCTAACATCACAATAAATGACGTTTATGACGTCGTAAAATAAAAACAAAATGCAACAAGCGTCATCCCTTCTGAAAGAATTCTCTCTCGAGTGTTCCAGGTGTCTAAATCATGTAAATTTGACCAGACCTCATATATGTAGATGAAGCGAGAAAGAAAGCGATCACATTCTCGTTCCACTCTCCGAAAAAAATCCTGATAGCCGGCCACTCTCCGCTTTTTCTCGTATTCTTGTATTCTTATAGAAATTGATATAGATTAAACAGGCATGAACTTATGATGATAATGAGAAAACGATTAATAGAATTAATGGCACATATAATCGTATGTTCTTAAAACAATATGATAATGTAAGTAAATTTATAAACTGAAAAGTATATTTTCCTACTAAGAACAGCGTATCATTTTTAAAAGAAAATCAGGGAAAAAATATTAATAATTACTGTTAATCATTATAACATTAATTTATTGATTTCACGTATATCTAGTTAAATGAAATAAAATTTTGTTTGAAAACAAATCATTTGGTCAGAACTGAATCAATAGACCCGATGCAGGAATTTAAACATGCCGGTCAGTTCGTGGACTGTTTACCGTCCATCATTTTGTAGCGCTTTTTCATTTGACGTCACTAACGTCCCGTCAATTTCCCGCTATCATTCTCATCCTTTCGTGTTTATGATCTCGTATGTGCAGTTTTTGAATTGCTTGCGCAATCTGAGAACGAGTATCCTGATAGCCGATTAATTGTACTGTGTTACTTTTATGTTTTCGTATGTATCTAAAGGAGTATCGCCAATTTGTTGGCAAAGTTTAACGATCGCACACATTTTCAGTTTTTTAACGAAGGTCAAGTTTCTACATTTAACGTTATGACTACTGCTGTTCAAAACTTGATGATTTAGCCATTTCATATCTGAATGACGTCAAATTTGGGAATTTGTCTTTTAAATATATTAACTTGTGATGGTGAAATAAATGGGGAAAAAGAAAATAAATTATTAATAAAATAGAAGTACAACTAAGCTTTAAAAAACTTTTTCATGTGCTGCCCGAGTGCGGGTTACCATGGTTATTCAATTACACAGGGAACACGCTTAAGCACTATAATCAAATAATTTTATGCTTAAATTGAAGAAAACCATTTTTCGATCGCTCTACATATCAAAATATTCTTAATTGAATTGAATATAAAGTTGCAAGACTCTTAGTCCTATTACTTTTTGAACAACCCTCGTATTTGTAATAAATGATGACTTAACCTCCCTAAAATACAATATTTTATTGATGATCTTCAGAAAAATATTCGGAATACTAAATAACTTTTCTTTTTAATTTTCTGACAGGTGTTTTTTAGGGCTTACTCATTGAAGTTAAGTTGTAAGGACATAGATCTAAATACACGATTGTTTCTAAGTATAATCTAGAGAAATCTCCGCAATGTGAGTCACTTGGAATATTGCAAGATTAAAGTTAATGATTTTAAACGGTAGTGGTTGACCAGTTTTCCATTGTCATATCCTTGGGAAAGAGGATACGTTTTGTCATGTTCAGGTTGCGACCGTTAACTTAATGAATCCGCACATTCTATTGATTTTTCCTTTTCGACAACACTAAGTATATTATGTCAAAATTTTTACTCATGTACTTTTATTGCATGGATGGTTCAGTTTTCATAAATATTCTTATGTTTTCATGTAAAATAAGGTAGTCTAATATGTTATCGATTATAAATTGTATTGAGCCTTGAGTGAACGGTTTTGTACATTGCATTTTTCGCATTTGACGAACATTTCGACATTTGTTATGAGTGAGTTGTTTTTGGGATATTAGTATTCTATTGGATTCATATTTATTTTTTCTGTTCATTCACCGCTGTTAATTAAGACGTTTATATGAACCATCCTGTGGCATTTTTATTGTTCATTGTTTCTAGTATGATTTTTACTGTTGTTTATGTATGACTTTCCACGTTTTGTGTATATTATTTCTTGGTGCATGACGGTTTAAAAATGACATTTATGGTGGGGCTCTCGGTTCTTTTGGATAAATGCGCCCGTGAATATGATTCAAGTTTTAAGATAATAGATGTTTTTTGGAAATTTACCTGTGATCAATTTATGTAAGGTATTTTAGTAAAGGAGGTGCTAATTGATTATTGATTTCTGAAAGTTATTGCTGTCGGTCTTTGCCATTTGTGCGTTTTTTCTTGTTACGCTTTTTACCTTATTACATTATCTTAAATGACTTGTTCACTTAAAATATGGAAAAATATTTCAATTTGAGGATGTTCAACAGTTTCAATGATGAAATCGCGAACTTGTAGGACCATGAATAGTGTGCTATTTAAAATACGCCGCATTATGTTGACAATGGTCTTTGATTTTTACACAATCAAAATCTTCGAATATGATTATTTATTTGGCACGACTTCGTTTATTTTATTTTCTTGTATTCCAACTTACTTACTTGTTTTATGGGTACTAAAAATGATTTAAATATTATAAACTGTTTATAGAAGATCATTTTATGTGAGGCTAGTTAAAAGCATGTCCTGTATCTTCACTAAGTATTTTGCTCGTTTACCCATGGTTTGAGCCTAGAAAGACCGGTTGAGATAGTCGGTTCACAATTTATGATATTTTGATATATCACGTTATCATTAAAATGTTATGTATTTCGTACTGTACAATTCAGTTTTGTGACCTATATCTTTTTTTTGTTTGTTTTCTGTTTCTTTCTGTTTTGGTTTGAAGTTGAGACTGTGTATACCACAATGGTTATTCGCCTTCGTAATGTGCTTTCCAACTAGCTAATATTTTGTTTTTAATGTATAAACCTTAGGGATCAGGTTGTATGACTAAACCATTATTGGCTCAGGAGTGGCGAGTGTAATATTTATGGTTATTATTAATTTCGTATTTTTCGCTAGAAAATGTGTCCTTTGGTAGCAAACAAGTTTTTCATTTGTTTCAACTAATACACTTTCGTTTGTGTACTGTTATGTTTACGATGCCTATACAACGATTCGTGTTGTTATTTTTTTGGTTCTTTTCCCTAATTGTTTGATTTTCAAGGGTTTTGTATCAGTTTAGTCATTTGGCACCTGTATTTTCATATTTATAAATGTACAGAATTGAGGTTAATATATATGTACACTCATATTTATGGTTGCCATATCCTTAGGTATATTAAATATTTTCATATCTGTGTTATTGTGTCTTTTTGTGCCTTACGATTAAGCTGTTTGGATCTTATTTTGTTGAAAAGACAATAACTTTTCAATGTTAATTATTTTATTTGTTTTGTTAATTCATAGTTACATGCTGTTTCTTTCATTATTTATTGATTCACGTCCCTTTGTATATTTTTGAACAATATCTTTTTAGATAATTTGCTTATCATTTCTATCCCCATCTGGTTTGTTTGGTTTTTAGTTACAACTATTAGGTCATCGGAAGCGACAGGTAAAGGCTCAGCGGTTTAGGATTTTGAGTACACACAATTAGACTGAATGTAAGACATATTATGTGTGAGGTACTATTTCTGGTTTTGGACCTTATGGCTGTGTGGATAGGATGTTCTATTGAAAATTTGTCCGAAAAGATTTTACGATCCACTTGACGTAACGTACCAAATTTTCCTGATAATGGTGTAATGATGATTCCGAAAATTGGGCTTAGGTAACCTAGTAGTAATGGTGGGTAAATGATGTTGAGACTCTTCAGGGACCAAGTTGTGTCATGTTCGATCCAATTATTCGGAAATTTATTTTGTCCGGTATGATGTTCTTAATTGGGGAGGGGGGAGGTAGTTTGTAGGCGACATGATGCTTGTCAGTAGGAACGCAGTAGATGATAGTACAATAAAAAACACTTATATTACATGTTTTCTTTCAGGTATTTTTTAAATACGAGCCGACTGCGGGATGGAGCGAGGTACGCTTTTGTTTTTCGCTGTCACATTACCCAAACGATTTGGTTACAGTGATTCGGGGTTAAGTTCGGGGGAGTATTTTTTCTTGTGTTCGATTATTCGTGTATGACAAGAAATGTCTCTAGTAGCAGTTCTTAAACGTCATAGTCGGCTGGAATTACATATTGTCGGGAATTAGTTTGTTGTTAGGTATTGCACCGAAAAAATAATCTAAAAAGTCCAACGGCCAATTGAAATGTTGAGGTCGGTTTTGATGAGTTGTTATGGACAGTCTGAAAAGTGCAAGTATGCCCGCCGCTAGCCCGGCTTGCGTATTTCAATTTTAACTGATGGTTACATTTTGAATTTGAACATCAGATTTTGTTTACGGCGTTTGATATTGACCTCAATGTGACATTTAGTTGCCCTTCAATGAAAGCGGCGTTGGTCCCCAAGTAAAAGCTGTTTGTCCTAACATGATCATTGGCGGATCTAAACAAAATGGAGTTTTTAAGGGGATGAGGTTATGAGCCTGCCTTCCGAAAGGCGGTCAACGACAATTTAAAGCCAGTAATATCCTTAGGGTGATTACAGTATTAGTTTAGAATCTGGAACACCCATCAGGAAGCCAATTGAGAACTATACACACAACCTGATGTCGTGTGAACGATACGTTGGCGTTTAATTGTCGCCGGTAGAACGGCGACCTTATTTGTAATGTTTCTATTACCTATTGATGGAGAAGCCCTTAAATTGAATAAGCTTATCCAAAATTGACGGTTAAAGCAACTTATTTTTCGTATCAAAATCAAACATATGATACTTTGTCGTGGTGAATATGCACTATTGACGTTAAGCCTACATTTTTCATACATGTGCATGTTCCCAAGGATCAGTCATTTGATTAAGCGATACTTTACTTTTTTCTGTATGTGTCAAGCATTGTATTTTCTAATATATAATTGTGATTTTGATGCCTTTAGATTATTTGGTTGTTTCTTTTAATGAGCCTTTTATATTAATTATTTTATTATTTAACAAATGTTCTGGTCTTTTCGTAGTCACGTGAGTATTACATGTTTATCGTTATAAATCTATTATTGTTCGATTGCTGATAAGCAGTGTATTGTTAATGTGGGAATGATGATGTATCTTGTATCTTGTTAAGGATATTAGTTATTTTTTATTATAGGTTCATACGTTATTCATTAGGACGGTTTACATTTAAAATAATTTTCAACTTTTCCTTTCTTTGGTAAGGGTTTATTGGCCTTTCTGTAAAATTCTGACAAGATTGTTTTAGGTTGAATCCAATAATGTTGATGTTAAGAGGCAATTATTGAACTTATTGGTATCGTTGATTTGGTATTTCCGTCGGTTTCTGTCCGCAGGTTTTCCAAACGGCTTTGACTGGGGTCCGGATAGTATTGATACATAGAAATAATAATTCTTTGTGTTGTTGTTTTTTCGCATGAAAGGCATTACGTTATTTTTATATGTTGTCGATGGATACGTGTACTTTTCACTATTATATATTTTTTCTATGCAATACTATGATGTCACAGCTTTTACAATAAAATTGTATTGTGTCATGTCAATATTTACTATATATTTTCATCGTCACTTTGCAATATTCGTGATCGGTAATTATTTGTCCTGGTATTATCTGAATCTTGACTCTATACGGATTTCATGTATGGTATCACGTATATGTTAAAGTAATTCAAGAGAATTACCTGTTGCCTTAAGCTCAGTGGCAAACATTACTCACTCTATTGTTCCTCTTATTTTTATACTTGACATTAATTTTATTTTTCTTATATTTTGATAATACAATCTTTTTCTATCCGGGATTGATGTTTAGCATCCATCTCTATTGTATTTTGGGTAGGGCTTTTCGTACATATTTTGATTTTTGGGGGCAGCCCCAAGTAATTCGATTTAATTCAGTCTTACTTCTTTATGAACGCGTTTGGCTTATCTACTGCGCTGGCAATAGTTTTCCCATATTTTGCATATATTCGTTCAGATACCGTATCTATTTTTGAATTGATGTCTTTTTTTATAATTTCAGTCTTTTATCACAAAATTCAATACATTGCTTACTGCGGAAATTTGATATTACTACGTAGCAGTGATAAAATTTTGAGAACAGTTAATTTGTTTACCTTCTGGTTCCCGTTGCACGAGAGCCAGTACTTGTTATTGGTGCCATTTTATAATTCATAAATTAAACTAATATTCTAGACCATATTCGGAAATGGATACGTTTTCTATTAGATTAATTTCAAGTTAAATGGTTAAAAAGTGTTGTGACGAGTAAACTTTGTATGCGTATGATCGACTATTTCTCTGACGTCATTTTCCCGAATCGCATCTTGGTAGTTTTCCGAGAAAGGCTGGAAGATTGGCTTCATTCGAGTCCGCTTTACGTTGTATTTTGGTTAGCAATCCTTTCCGTATGTTATATCACCCTAGTTTTCTTCCAATCTTGTAAAGCGTATTGATATATTTTCGCTTGATAGCTGCAACTTTAGTGCATTACAATCGGCCCTTCATACTCGGCCCGGTCGCTCGGCCTTTTTTCAACTCGGTCCTTTTCATTTATTACATATTGGTATTGTTTTTACTCTTTATTTTGAACCACATATAATATTGGATTATTCAGAAACTGGAAAGATATTTTTTTTTATTATTCTTTTTTGACTACTTTTTGACACCTTCTATAATCATTTCTGTTTAGTATCTAGTAACTAGGCCCAAATTGTCATGAGTGGTATAAGGTAAATGTTTTTTTGGTGAAAATGTATTTTCATTTTGTGATCCATGATTTTTGCAGCGACTGGGGTATGTCCAGCTGTAATGATAAATCATTTAGAGGTCCCAATTTTAAGGACTGGTATATAATAATTTGTTAATCATATGACTTAGTTCAGATTATTATTTTCATACTGTAGTACTGATTCCACAGTTTTGCTTTCAGATGTAGGATTTTATTTATGGTCAGTCATATTTTATAGATTTTTATATTTGTACTTATAGACATTTTATGAAAGGTAGTTGTTATTAACATTCAACAAGGTAATACTATGATTCTGATTTTTTTAATATAACAGTTCAGATATGTGCGTATCGGCGTATTTTACGTTTTAAATAACTAAACCGTACACGTTACCATTTGTTGGATTCATTTAACGCCTCTGTATTTTTCGCAAAGATGTAAATTTGAGGTTTTTTGGTTGTTCTTCATTTTCGAAACAGCTGATTGACGCTTCTCATTAACGTTGTGCTGTTCATTTCAATTCATACCGTCAAGATACTTTCAATATTTTTCTCTGTTAAAACAGTCAATTACGTTTTATTGCTTAGGTGCTTGATAAACATTGTTTTTTTCTTGATATTGCAAGGATTTTTATACCATTTTGCATGGTTGCTTAAGGCTAATTCAAATTGACATTTTTTTCAACAAATTTCGATAGATTTTTGATCGTATTTACTTTCCGCACTTCGGAGTGGGGTAAGTATTACCCGTGTCAAAATTATCTGGAACTGTATAACAGTTGGATATTTGACATTTGTGCTATCATTTTTACTTTAAACAAATTTTAAAGTATATTTACACTGATGAACTGACCTGTTACTTTGTTGATTACTTCAATAAACACTTGTCTTTGCAGTTGGATTTATTCTTTTTTAGTCTTCTTTCTTTTCTTTTAACTCTTATGATCTATATGATTTATTTCTAATAGTATTTCCAAATTTTGTTTGATGGAGTTTGATTGTGGAGGAGGAATATTATCATGGCGTGGTGCAGTATGAACCAGTATTTTTGACAAGGTGCTTGTATGCGAGTCGTACGACTAGGCATATACTCACTGTTGAGGAGACTAGCTGTACAGCATTTTTAATGAGTTGACTAACTTATGCACTTGTTTTTTCTAGGTTTATTGATTCAATATAAATTTCAGTCATGCGAAGTCAAAAATTCCTGCCGGCAGACTTGATCCTTAGGATTTTTCCGGCCCTGATGTTTTTTTTACGGCCCGGGACTCTGAAGGTTTTTTTTTGTAGGATGGGGGAGGATTTGCCTATTTACAGAAATATTAGCATATATGATTGTCTCGACTCATATGAGTTACTATGAAAAAATACCGAAATTTATAACATTGCATAATTCACAGACGATAGTCTTTAAGGTTTATTTGAAGTTGGAGAAAATATGTTTTGGTAAGGAAATTATCCAAAGACGCTGGTGGTGACATTACTAGCCAAATTGGTCGTATCCTGCGGTGATTATTGTTATTTTGTTCTGTGAATACAAGCAAATTAAAAAATAGATTGATTTGGACGCTTTGCTATTTTGAAGGCCAAAATTGTTTCAAATGGCTGAAATTGTTTTTGGACATGCCATGATCTGTATCGATTTATCTGGCCCTATGATTTTTAGTTGGCGGTCGAGGACCGACGTTTTCGCACGATGCATTTTACAGTTGGTATAGTAATTTTTCGTGTTTGATCAGAAGATTTGTTTCCTTCTGAATTCATGGAGGTTTGATTATTTAAATCTGTGTGAAGCGCCAAGAGAAGAGACGAATTATTTTATTTCTCATGGGCATATAGTGTATACATTTGTAATCAAATGTGGGTCAATTTCACAGTAGTTTGAATTTTATATGACAAGTTTTTATACTTTTATTTCATTTTGCTCTTGGAAATTTCATGTGGATGTTTTTTCATTCTTTTGATAAGGGTCTATGTTTTACTTAAAGTGCCGGGCCAATATTCATTTCTGATATTCTTCCGATTTTGTTATATATAGCTGACGTCATATAGAATTATTGGAAATATATGATGTTATTTCTTTGTAAAAAATGTTAGAGATTGCGTTACTGATTTATCATTGCATTGTTTTATTTTTATTGAAATGCTGACGGCTATCTAACAGTGTGTATAGGCTGAACTTTTCAGTTTGCTTTTAGGGTCTGACGGCTTTCCTGTTGCTGTCAACAACTAACCTTTTCATACTTTTCAGTCTTGGTGTATTGTCTCTCTTGGCCCACAACAACCTTCCAACTAGACAGACTAATTGACCCTCCATATAACATTTAAGGTAAATATTTAAATTTTCTTGATTTTGTTTGTGGCTATGCTTTGTTATTTTTGGATGCGATTGTCTTCAAATTGTACGCACAATCTTTTAGGATTAGGACCTGATTCACTCATTTTAATGTCTTGAGCTTTTGTGTGAGAGTTGTGCAGAATAAATCAACCAGACATTTCATTTCACTTGGTTTTGCCTTCTGAGCAATGGATTTAAGATAGTTGTTTTCTTAAATTTTCGGACAGTATAGTAGATTGTAAAAGACATTTAGCTACTACTGTATACTAAACTACTTAGTACTATAATATCTTTGTGCTTGGACAATTCTTGAACAATTGTTTCTTTACGGTGTAGAATGAGGATTTGATCGGGACTAGTCTGGTCGGACTACCAATTGGACTATTCACTAGCCAAAAGATTTCTGCACGATTATTTGTGTCAACAGTTGTTATTTGCCTTGAATTCGTAGCCTGGTCGGCTGTTACCTGTGAAGTTGGTTAGCCGAGGGAATTAGTGTTCAGGCCCTCGGCTCTGCTATTTCGCTGCTTCATTATTGATTTGATTCAACTAACATTTTTGGGCTTATGTATTATCTATTAATTTTCTTTTTTTCTTTCCACTTTTTGTTTAGATGGTCGGCTACATGTCAGTTTGTGAATCGTGACGCGGATATCGGTTTAGGATGCTTTGGGTCAATGGAATGAATCAAGAGAGATAAAGCTAATGTGAGACTGTCAATTGACACCTTGCAGTGAATAAATGGTAAATGTTTTTTTTCAGTGCTGGCATTAAGGAAGCGGTACATGTTATTTAGAAGTGGGTTGTATATGATTTCTTAATTTTTTATTCTAATATCTTGTTTTCTTGCTTGTTAAGGCTGACAGGACCGTTTTTTTAAGTCGTGAGCTTCTGTCACTGGATAATTCATTTTAAAAGGATTACCGTGTATTTAAATATCTTTATTCTAGAATTGGAACAAACTAAAAAAAAAAGTTTAGCAAGAACAATTGTGACATGTACCTGTATTTAGGATTCAGCTTTTCTTTCTTTTTCACCTCGGAGATTCACCATTTAAATTATTGATTATTCCCAGTAGCACTCGGAATATTGACTATTGATTTCTTATCTCACTTAGTTCTATAGGTTTAGATACTCCATTTTAATTTAATAATTTTGAAAAATGGCTGTTTAGCAATAGATTGAATACTTGGGTGTCTGTGTGGATTGGTGCTTTACCTATTAGCTTTGCTGTAGGTTCGAGCTCTGCAGGGTTTGGATGATTTCATGTGAGAAGCTATCCAGTTATTTTATGGAACATTGATGGGTACCAGGGCCTGAAATTACAATAGGTGCACCAAGGTCTTCCTCACCGTAAGCTGGAATTGTGCTACATTGCTTCTCCCCCCATCCCACGACAACACAAATAATGGCATTTTTATTTTGCATTACTTTCCTAACAAATATTTCAGAAACAGTGGGTTTGTATGATAGACAGTCTATAGCAGGACGTGATAAGGACAGGTGTGTAGATGTGTTTCTGTCGGAACACTCTAGAGAATTGAATATTTTGGTTTTTTCAAACTTAAAAGAATTGGAATACAGGAGGATGGCTGTGCCCTTTGCTATGTGGATGATGTGATTTCGAAAGCCTTCATGAATTATAGTAACTTGACTTAATTCTAATAAGAAAAGGAATGCATTGAGGAGAGAAAACTCGTCACCAGTCTTTCCAAGAATGAGATAACTTTCCAATATTTTAATATCATATGTGTATGACTTTATATGAGCGAACAGTTTTTCACCAGGGAAAATAGATCTTATCTATTTTGAATATGTATGACAGACTTATCAACTTCAATGTGTTGAGAGTTATCACAAGAATGATGATACCTATGATGACGAACCCATTTGTATTAGAGGCTCCAGTTCTCCCAGAGATGAGCTATTATCCAATGTTTGAATCTGTTATACCCCTCACAACAAGTTGTTAAGGGGGTTAATGGTCGCTTGTCTGCAGTCGGGAGTTTGTCAGTGTTTTCTTGTCGTCCATAATTAGATTCCTTTGACCACAGTTCTTCATAGTTTGGCATGGAGGTAAGTCATTTAGTTAGCATGACCTTTTTATTTGAGACACCAGTCAAGGTCAGGTCACAGGGCGTCTGACTGAAGAAGTTTTCTGCCATACTAAGTCCTTCGCCACGTCTTCATTTTGCATGGAGTTAGTAATGTTAGTAGTGACCTATTTTTTTCAGGTCACCAGGTCTAGTTCATGGTCAAGGGGCTTGGCTAATTCAAGCTTGTCCTCAAGTCCTAGGATCCTTTGCCCGAGTCTTATACTTTGGCATGGGTTATGTTCAGATAAGGGAATACTCTATTTATTTTGGGTCACTGGGGCAAAGCGTCAGGTCACGGGGCTTTTTATTACATTAGCTTGTCTGCTCAAATGGTCTTATATATTCATCATAAAACCTCAGGCAGGCTGATGAAATGGGGGGGGGGGGGTGTTATTGAATCTTCTCAATGGCAGTTTCGTTTGAGTCAGTAGGTTCAAGGTAAGTTCACTTATGATCTTTTCACTAAACATGTAGATGACATACTTAGCAATGACTGGCTTACTAGTTGCTGGGTAGGTTTGTTCTGAGTGTAAATGATATGGTTGTGATTCTGACATTGGTATCGTGGGGGTATTCAACGGCATGACAATGGCAGTTTAGTTTGTACAGAATATCAAGGTTGCAAGTTCTCTTTTATTAGAAATATACTTTATTGATTCGCTAATTACATATTTAAAACATTTATAAGTACTACCATTTAAAGTATTTCCGTTGAGGTGTTTATCAAAATATGTATTGTTATAATGTACTTTATAGTATATTTATTGTAGTTTTGATTTACCTAGAGTTTAAAAACATTTAGATTTTACTAGTCTTTGAAATACTTTTGTTCATGCTCTTTCAGTTTATTTTGATATGAATCCAATATAAACTACCTTAATAAGTATGATTAAATTGATAATGTTTTCTATCTTTAATATATAAAGTACAAAGTATGTTCAACTGCTGGTTAGATTTTCAAAACAGGACTAAACAAGGAGTGTTACAGGTGCCATCCTTAGTTGTGCCACTTGTTGGCTGTTCTCATCGATCAGATACCCACGGCGAACCCTTAAACATTCTCATGATTGATGTTATTACTGTGACATGTTTATCAATCGTGGTATCTCTGGCATGTTTCTGTTTCTCTGCACCAAAATGCCGAGTTAAAAAGAAAATCTATCACATGTATCAATGCCAAAATTCAAAAGGTGATCGACCATACACAGTTTTCGGGGAGACATTGTTTTTTGTGACAAAAGCCTTTCATTTCATATATGCCGTTGACCTTTATGAGTCCCTACGTTTACCTGAGGGGACTTAGGTTTACCCTCCGTTCCGGTCTCGTCGTCAGTCAGTCCGTCCGTCCCAAATGGATCCCGCGATAACGCAAATGTACGAATTTATGGAACTTGATTTATATGGAGTAGTGAGTATGGAGTTATAGCAGTCTTTTTGTTTCTCTTGTTGAATTCTGTTTGCTTATGGCAACAATCGCCTGAAATATGGCACATTGACACATACTGCGATCCGCGTAACGCAAAAGTACTGAATATTTTTATGACTTGATAGATGGATAGATGGGCAGTATGGAGATTATGCACGTCTTTTTTTTTCTTCCTATGTGGAAAATCTGGTTTGCTATGGCAAACAAATAGCCTGAAATATGGCAAATTGAACACATACAAACTGGATCCCGCAATAACGCAAAAGTACTAAAAATATTTTTATGAAACTTGACTTATATGGATAGCATGGCAGTAATGGAGATTATGCACGTCTTTTTTTTTTTCTTCCTATGTTGAAAATTCTGGTTGCTATGGCAACAAATAGCCTGAATTTCAAGATTTCTGATTTAAAGAATTTTTTCAGCTTTTTCACTATAAGTTCTTTATTTCTTAAGGTGATTACTTCAAACTTTAAATATAAAGTTTCTGGTCATCAACCACATCATATGTGACAAGGTTTACAACTCTAGCACAAAAAATTATCAGTATTACTCCCTTGAACTTAGAATTTTTATGAAAAAAAATTTGTTTTTTTTAATAACTTCTTTATTTCCTAATGTTCATTCAAACTTATATATATGTTTCTTATTTTCACTAACATTTTGAGAAGGTTAAAATACTTAGCAAGACTATTTCCAGAATTATGTCCCCGAACTTAGATTTTTTTTCGAGATTGGTATTTTTTCACTCCACTTCTTCATTCATATAGGATTTACTTTCAAATCCCACATCGTAATAATATGCAAGGTTGTATAAACATAATTTTTCCTTACTAGGGCAGGGAAAAACTTAAACATTACTGTGTATAGACAAACTTAGAACTCAAAAGATTTAAGTTCATTCATGTCATTTTCACTGGTAAAATGACTGGCCCAATGGCCCATCGAAATTGCGGGGTTCTAACCGGTAGGGGACTTATGGATTGCTTGCAAATACTTGATAATTGCTTTTTGATTAAAAAATATTGGAGTTAGCTGGAATTGTCATTACTTTGTTATTATTTACAGATTTGATTCATGCTTGGACAAACAAACACAAAAACCACATGTTGATTTTTCTGATATAACTTTGACATTTAAATGAACCATTACCTCAAGGTTAAACAATTTGAAATTCGATCACATTGTCATAACTTTGTTTTTGTCTATGATTTGATTCATTCTTGGACAAAAGAACAATTATCATTCAACTATGACCTTTACTATTCAAATTTGAAATTTACTTTATACATTTATATTATGTTTTCTAGGAGTACTCTAATAGATATTACAATATTCTCCTACTGATGTGTTTGACTTCCAATATAAGAAAAAGCCGAGCATGGCCAGGCTAGATAGTGGCTCTTGTTTTCAATGCCAACTTGATTATATGTATCCATTCCAATTTACATTCTCACATGTATTATCTATTGTGCTTGAAAAGGTTTCTACAAAAACAAGTTTGTTCTTACAGTCCTGGTTTTATTTTAGAAATATTTTAAAAAGACAGTTAAATTTTCTGTTTATTTTCTATCTGCATAATCATTTCTTGGAATAAATATAGTAAGTACACTGATTTATGTGTTATACACTCACATAAGGAAGTACTTTACATGAAAATTGGTTAAACAACTATAGTTTCCCAAAAAATCCAATGTCATAATTTAAAATGTTTATTCATGATATATATATGATATCAATTATGCATTTTGCCTGGGTTTGTTAGTATGTTCTTGGTACATGATTTTCAATTTTGACAAGAGTTTGGAGGCGATACTATTATATTGTGTACAAAATGGGCACTTATTCAACTTTGAAAGAAGAATGATATCAGATTGGAACACCTAAAGTAGATTGCTATACAAATCTCGAATTTTTGTATGCAACATATTGCGCCCCCATCAGTGCTTTCAGCACTTTGATTATGATAAAATATTAATTATGTACATCTTGAGCATGGACAAAACATGTGTTAAATGTTATTAATAAAATGTTTCCTTACATTTCATCTTTTTACGGTAAATAGAAACTAAAATAATGTACAATAATGGCATCAATTGCAAAATAAATACTTTAGTTTTATATGCTATGTGCAAACAACACAGTTAACATCTGCACTTTTCGACATTTTTAACAAAAGTTGTCAGACTATTTTTTCTGTTGATTTTGTGTAGACCCGTACTCAGCTGACATACATGTATTAGTCTATGTTTATGTACCGAATTGTTGTGCCGCAATTCTGTCTACCAAGGATTTTTAGCACGAATTCGCTCGTTTCCTGATAGATATTTCATGAACGGGAAGGGCTAGAGACTTGGGGTTGGTCTCATTTTGAAGCTTAATATGAACGTGAAATAGTGATAAAAGTTTTATTTAATTGTCTGGCCAATTGTTTTCACAATGGCCCGGGAAATGAATCCCTTGCTCGTAGGCTCGAATCTGGAGTTTCCGGCCTTCTCTTAACTTATAGTATATTTTTAAAGGGGGTCATTATTTACATTTTTTTGTTTTTTGTTTGACATTTTAAAGATGAACACAGGTTTTTTATCAATCTGGTCGTATTAATTTTTCTTCCCAGGTCCGATACTCGTGCCTGTTGGTAAATTCAATTGGAATTCACTATTCAATTTGTTTTCTTTCATTCACGCTCTAAGCAAGTTATATGGACATCCTATATGGCCATTTTACTGTCATTGAGTTCTACGTAATGACTTTTTACTGTAGTGTTTATTTACCCGGTATAACATTTCCACGTTTTGTTGTATAATTATTTCCTTTGAGTGCCATGACGGTTATGAAATGAACAATTAATGTGGCAGCTCTCGGTCTTTTGTAACAGAGAATAACTGTGGTACCTGATGAAATGATTTCAAAGATAAGATGTCATATCTGGAAACATTTTACCTGTGCATTAATCAAAGTCACTGACCTGGTTTTTTAAATGAACAAATTGTGCTTAAAATTTAAATTATTGATTTGTGAAAGTTATTACTGTCAGCTCATTGTCCATGTCTTCCTGTTTTTATTTCTTGTAACGCTTTAACCCTTAGTAAACGAAAAAACCATCAGGCAGACACATTTTACTTTAGTCAAACATCATTTGAAGTGAAAATGTGAAAATCAGAGATTACGACCGTTAATATTGACATGCCATGTACATGTACAGCCAAAGCTTTTAAAACAAAACTCGTAGCTAAAGTATTTCAACTCTATTTGTTAGTTTTAACACATGTGATTAGCTTAGTCAGAGGGGATTGATTGGAGTTGATGATATACATCGGTTTAGAAAATTCGAATATAACCTTGAACAAATATGTTTTTGTTTCTTCTAGCATAATAATTTCAATATTGCATTTAGTCCGGCATGTTTAAAGCCAGTTATAAAATGTATAGTCAGTGTTCGTTTACGAATCAGAAATATATCTCTATTTTGCTATCATATATAAACTCCTTAAAGATCCTGTATGTTTTGTGATTGATATTGTTACTGTGTGTATACCACACTTGCAAAAAAAAATATATATGTATAAAATTATGCAAATAAAACAATTTTCAAACATCAAAGAATATGGAAAATGTGTACTGCAAATATTTGTGCACATTATATTTAATCAATAAATTATATGCATTCATTTCTTATTGGAAAATTTGACTTAGAATTTATAGAAAAATAAATTTCTCATTACCTCCCTTTATTTACATGAATGATAAATTCGGTAATATATTTATAAATAAATCCTTATTGGAATTACAATATTGACAAATCTTAATTTGAGCATCATATTTATTAAATAAAACCATGAAAAAGTGTGTTACAGGATCTTTAAGGAGTCAGGAGTATGACTAAGCCATTAATTAAGCAATCATTAGTGTAGAAAGAAGTGTAAACATTGACTGATATAAGAATTAAAAAACGTATTTATTAAACGTTTGTTATTCCCGCGACAAAACGTAAGCCCATTATAAACAAGAACAACTGTCTCATTTTTCCCTGGTCTTATACACATTTCATTAAGTTGTCTAAGTTTTATCTTAATTGCAACAAGCGCAATAATGATTCAGAGTATCGTCCAATCCACCCGACTTGAGATGCAAATCTCTGTTGCGTTATTTACCGGCAATTAACGTGAAATATAAATCATTCTAGACAATATGACAGCACGAACTATATCGGACCGCGAGAATCGATTCCATCACAGCTCGGCCATTCCCATAGAATTTTCTCAATGAATTATAGATATTCAAAAGTTGTTTTTCTCTCGACCTGATATATCTTTAAAATTGTTAATAAATTTCTAAATTAGAGTCTACAAGTTTATTATACGAGTATGTACACGTTATCTCATAAATTTCATTGTTATTATTTGTCGTTATTCAATCAGTTTCACAACTTTTGTTTCATCGTCTTTTAGGAGTAAGAAAACACATCCAGGTAACTTCGGTGCATGTTGTATTTATTAAAACGTATTATTTTTTCATACTTGAATATTAGATATACAATGACATTTTCATACATTGTACAAGGTCATGAAATTGTCGGCACATTATAAACGTGTCCAGAAGCATGGAAAATGACACAAAAATTCCTAAAGAAATATCATGTTATACATGTAGTTTGCGACATATAACTACCAATAATTAGTTATTCTAACATCATGAGAGCCTCTACAGTACATGTAGTTTTAACTAACGGAAGGTGGAAACAAATTATAATTCCTAACTTTTAACGCGTACATTCTTCAAAAATATAGTGCAAAGTATAAGTGTTTGCTGAGAGAATCCTCAATGGAAGAAAGAGAAGAAAATAACATGTTGCAGATATTGATTTATCGAGCCTGCCATGATTGTTAAGGCAGTTAATTTTTTAAAAAAAGCAAGAAAGAGTGCAGGAGTAGATATACTCGCAATTTTAATACAATGTAAACATATCTAAGCTCCAACACTTTATATAAATCATTTAATTATTTTTTGAAACAGTATTAATACCAGAAACTTTGTGCAAGGGTTTATAGTGCCTGAGCCCCCAAAAGAAGAAATAATGAATTCAAATTTCAAGATAACCGCAGAGGCAGTGCACTGACCAGTGTATTTTCAAAACTGTTTTCAATTGTTAGATTTTCGTTTACGTAAATGGGCTGAAAGGAATCACGAATTCATCTATTTCAATAATAAGAACACTGCGAGTATACATAGGAATTTATTTTGTCCTGACTTTAAGTTTTAACTGATAGGAATAATAAAACATAAAAAAAATGCATGCTTCATTTTATAGACTTTAAAAAATTGTTTGGACCTTTTGTATAGAAATGGATTTTTGGTATAACTTAATTGAAGATTGTAAAATGGTACGTAGTATGTATACCTGTGTAAAGTCATGGAAGATTATCTTCGATAGTTACATGTATATGGATTTAAAACTAACCTCTTGTTATTTTTATTCTTTTTCGTCAATGACAAGAAACAGTGACTTTACTTTAATAATTCTGTTGACTCTTTTCAATTTAGAATGATATGAAACTATTTTTTTAATAATAATTATATTGTGAAAGTTTTGTTTTTTCTTCCTGACAGGAAGAGATACAAAAAATTTTTGAAAATATATTTTAATAATTTTAACCCACAAATTGGAGGGAAATTGTTGTTAATGTAATTTAAAAAGGTTGGTAATGCCCCTTCCAACCCCCGGGAAATCGAAAAGGGCGATTTAGAGCTTTATTATAATACGAAGAACGTCTTAAGGAGGTTGTAAAAGATCATTTTTATCTTGGGGTATACCGAGTCATCTAAATGATTAACTTTTTTATTCAAATTTGAAAAGAAACTTTTACCTAAACCAAGGGATTAACAACAGTATTTTCCTTGAATTTCTTATTTAATCATATTTCCTCGAATCAATCCGAAAAAAGACTTTTCTATACTGTGATTTTCCAACTTTGACTCATGGATCTGAAGTATGGGGCGTTCATAATTTCCTGGATATTGCTAAAGTTCACTTAAAATTCCTAAAACAAGGTTAAGGCGACCGTGTGCAAACATCAACTTTGGCAGTTCTTTGTGAAAATGGCTGATTTCCTATGACAGCATATCGCAAAATTCGAATTAATAAATTTTGGTTAAGAAGCCGCGACACTCTTCTAATTGAAAAATGGAGATATAGACATATCGATAGAAATTCACGTATATGTACTAAATGCAGCATGAAACAAATAGAAAATGAGTATTATTTGTTATTAGTTTGTCCATTCTATAGTGCATTAAGAGGTCATTTTTTACCTCGATATCAATTATGCAATCTCCGCAAATAAGTAGAATTGTTAATTAAGCTAAGTTTATTAATTTTGCTATGAAAAAGAGAAGCTGAAATAATTAATCAATATATTATAGTGTCATATAGTATTAGCTATTCATTATTATATTCTTCTGTGTCCAATATATTCCGCCATTTTGGTACTTTTTTCTAGTTTTGTAAACTATATACCATATTTTGCTTGTATTGTTAATATGTTATAACCGCCGCGCGGTAACTTTGCGATGAACATGTATTTGTTTTTGCCAATAAAAAAACATCTCTAACATTTTAAGCAGTGGATGAAGCGGTATTTATTCTTTAATACTAAACGTTTTCGAATCAACGATCTCGAAAAAATTGAGAAAAAAAACGGCATTTCTCACTATTTGGTGTCATTGAATTGATTAAAGAATTAACACCCAATCATTCAAGGAAAATGGATTGTGTCAGTATCCCTATCGCCACTAGTATATAATGGTTTAATTGGGGGGGGGGGGGGGGGCCAAAATCAGAAAAATAGACACGATACGTTACTAAAAAGTCAACATTAATTTATTAACAGTATGGTAGCAAAATTTTGTTTAAAAAAATAAAAGAACATAATAAAATACATGTCAGTATTATTACTAAAAAGGGTGCATTTTAAGTGCCATAAGAATATTTTTTCTTTTAAACTTTATTTTCGTTTCATTGTCTAATCTTGCCGCAATAATATTGTCAAATCTGGCAAGATGTAATTTTTAATCAACAAATTAATTATGTCTCCCCACCTCGGGGGGAGACATATTGTTTTTTGCCCTGCCGCCCTCGTCATCCGTCCCTCGTCAGTCCGTCCGTCCATTCTCTTTCCGGACGATAACTAAGTTCCTTTTGAACCCCCAGCCCCCAAAATTCATAGGAGATTGGGCTTATAGGGTGATGATCCCTTTGTTTTTTTGGGGCAGTAGGGAAAGCAATGTCAACCGACCCTTGGTCCCAATTTCTCGTTTTCCCGGTAAACTAGAGTTCCTTTTAGACCACAGACCTCAAAAATTCATAGGTGATTGGGCTTATTGACAGATGTCCCCATTGTTTTTTGGGGGTCAGTAGTTAAAGGTAAAGGGCACAGTGACGGTTGGTCAAATTCTCTTTCCGGGAAACTAGAGTTCCTTTTGACTAAGACCTAAACTTTATAGGATGATTGGGCTTATTTAGCAGATGACCCCATTGTTTTTTGGGGGGGTAGGTAAAGGTCAAGGGCCATGACCGTTTGTGCAATTTTTCTCATTTCCCGGATGACAACTAGAGTTCCTTTTGACCCACAACCCTCAAACTGGGGGCAGACATATGATTGTTTTTGCCCTGTCCGTCCGTCAGTCCGTCCACGTCCGTCAGTCCGTCCGCTCCATTCTCGTTTCCGGACGATAACTAGAGTTCCTTTTTGACCTACAGCTCTCAAACTTCATAGGATGAATGGTCTTATTGAGCAGATGATCCCTATTGTTTTTTGGGGTCAGTAGTTCAAGTCAAGGTCACAGTGACCGTTGTTCCAATTTCTCGTTTTGCCGATGATAACTAGAGTTCCTTTTGACCTTACAGCCCTCAAACTTCGACCTAGGTATTGGTCTTATAGAGCTGATGATTCCTATTGTTTTGGGGTCAGTAGGTCCAAAGGTCAAGGTCACACTGACCGTTTGGTCGAATTTCTCGTTTTCCGGATGATAACTAGAGTTCCTTTAACCTACAGACCTCAAAACTTCATAGGATGATTTGGTCTTATTGAGCAGATATCCCTATTTGTTTTTGGGGGTTCAGTAGTTCAAAGGTCAAGGTCCACAATAGTGTAAAAAAATCTGACAACTATGAACGTTTGTTTCAAAGTATCATCAAAAATCCTTTAAAGGTTTGAAGAATTATGGAGTCAGACACAATTTTCATTTAATTTTCATTTGTGAAACTATATATGATTATGACCATCAATGCAATTTCGTTTGACGCCCGCCTGCCATACGCTGATTGAATAACCAGGATTTTTCAAAATTGAATTACCTGGTTAAAAACAAACAGTTTAGGAAGCATCTTCTCATACAACCTTAACATAAGAAACCATCCAGAACTACGCCTTCATTGAAGTGACTACCGGTTAATTTACATCTATCTTATATCTCCATTTCCATTCTTGTTTCCATTCACAGTTATTCTCAGCAGTGGGGGAGGACATGCGCTTTTTTACAAAAGCATCCTCTAGTTTGTAAAGGATTGAGTATGTTTTCAATTAATTAAAATATGATAATAAATACTAGTACTATGTAATGTGTTAAAAAAATTATTCCAAATTATTTTACAAATATATGTGTCCAAATGATAGGGAAGACATTGAGGAAATATAACTTGTTTCGTAAGCATTAATGTGCCAAACAATGGCTTTAAATTAGTTATGAAAAA